>NW_027305604.1:0-178000 GCF_039555335.1 Amphiura filiformis
CAATTTGTAAGCGCTCTTTTTCAAAGTCATAGTTCATTGAATTTACAACCATATGACAAAACAGGAGAAAATAGTAACATTTTGCACAAGATTTGCAATTTAAAGAGAATTGACTATTGCTCATTCTAGTGACTCTAGTATATGGACAATATAAGTGTAAGGAACACTTGAGGTTTTGACTTTTAAAACCTACATTTTGGGCAAACATGTGCTTGGATAGGTAGTTTTTAACATATTTTCCACATTCGCCTTGCTATAACATTGAATTGTGTTATCTGTTGACCTAATGACTAAAAGTGTTTTAGGGGGAAGTGTTAGCTTTCGTTTGATATAAAAAATTCTGATTGGATGAAGGGAACACTCGAGGTTTCGACAAAAACCAATCAAAGATGCCCATTTTGTAGATCCTACATTGCTATGTACTCAACAGTGTAGTGTAATCAAAGACTGTGGTGGAGGCATTCACTGCTTGTTGTTCTATGCGTGGAAGCTCTAGGGACGAAAACGTGTGCTCAAGTGTATCGAGGTGGAACCTGTGTGCATGATGGTGTATAAGAGAGTCGTTTTTGTAGAGAAACCTTTTCATATGCAATGATTTTATAGTTGTGGTATGTTAAAATATTCAAATATTATTAATATGCCCAGTATTGAATTTCTTTATAAGGTATATCTCATACTATTAAATTGTAATTGTGTAATGTTTAACTGATGAAACTTATCGAGATATTTGTACTTAAAAATAATATCTAAAATATAAGCAGTTGGTGCATTTTGCTCAATCAACAAGTTATTGCGATTCAAGATATAAACGGTCGTTTGGTACCACAAAATCACTTTGTCGCAGCACGATCGACATCAAAGTTATCTGGATGTATTTCAATGCAGAACATATTGGCAAACCTAGAAATGTTTACAGCAAAAGTGTATGGTGAAATAGATTTTCTTGTAGGTTGACGTCACTACGGGACTTGTTGACACATCTTTTATTGTGAAATGTGTGAGTTGCAGTCAATCTGTAATGTCTGTCTCGTGTCGTGAGTTAATAAGAACGTTCGTGTCAGGTTCAACTTTTTGGGACATTGGGGGTTTATTCAGGTGTTGGACAAAAAAAGTAAAATATGACATACATACATGATTGGGATCTGGAATATAACCCGCAAGCAAATCATGGTGCTTTCTTAAATTTCCTTCGATATTCGCCGCCTTAATTAAACATGTTTGATGCCAGTAAACATCTCACTCCATCACCTCCTAAAATTAATATTCCAATATTATATACCTACTATAACTGAATTGCATTGTATTTGTGACCGTGTTACGTTATAGGTTGTTTGCAACTTGCGGTGTCGTTTTACTTCCGCTCAGAAGAATCATGTGAGATTCTACTGTCGCCGTCTTCGCTTTTAACATAGCCTCTCAGGGAGTAGTAAGTAAAAGGTGAGCTTATTGTTTCCGGCTTTTCTGACATTTCTGACTCCTTACTGAGTATATCTCTGTACTTTTTGTCAATGATGGTCTGGAATCAATAGTAAATTAATCATTTTGATCTAAATCTTCCAGGCTTCAAAACTGCAATCTGATCAATCCTTATGTTGCCTTGTTTGCTTTTTTCTGTATCCCTGGTTTTTTTAAAATTATTATTATCCTGCCGTTAATTGGTGCTATTTGTGAGTAACAATATCATTTTATAATTTATAATGGACATTCAGGTAGACACAAGAAATGTGTGTACTATTTAGACCAGGTCCGTACGCAGGATTATTTTTTTGGGGGGGGTGCTGATTTTGAAAAAGTGGACTTTTTTCCCAGGAGGGAGTGCGATTTTGTGAAAAGTGGACTTTCTTCCCCAAATTTGGACTTTTTTTGACCAAAAAAGCGTAAAAACCTGATTTTTTTGATCGCTACGCTCGCAAATTCTGCAATTTTGGGACTTTTTGTATACTTTTGCAAATTTGGGGAGGTGCGGTCGCACCCCCGCACCCCCCCCAACCCCCCCCCCCTCTGCGTACGGGCCTGATTTAGACCCTGTATTCCGCAAATAATGCATCTGCGGTTACGTACCAGCTTAATGTATTTGCAAATAACAATTAATCAACAATGTATACCAGTTTTTTGGGTTTTTTTTTACTTCAGTCCTTCTTGTCTACGTCGGGAAATATGCTGTTTTAATATACGACAACAATTAACTAATTTGGTGAATTTGATTTAATATTCAATCTTAATGCAATTGGCAATTACAAAGCTAATAAAAAAAGTTCATTATCACTACAAATAACTTTTACATGGCATAAACATAATGGCATCAAAGTTTGTTTTTATGTATGAATGTGGAGTAGGTATGTCATTTGTGTCTCCCCTCGCGATTTAAAAAGTAGAATGCAGTTCATTTTTTGTGTGTTTATAGGTTTATAGATGCTTCTGCAAGTATTTTGACACGAATGTGAGAAATGGCATGCATATATGACAGGGATCAGGAATACAGCCCGCAAACAAGTCATGGTGTTATCTAACGTTTCCTTAGAAATTTGCTCTAAATTAAACATGATTGATGGCCACACTCCGTCAACTCATAAAGCTACAGCTGAAGTTAGTATTCCCATATTGTATACTGAGCCATGAAATATGACTAACGGTATTTTATTCATGAACGTGGCACACTTTTGAGTGGTTAACAACTTGTAATGCCATTTGTATTTCTCGGTGTCAAGAATCATGTGCCTTTTTTACACTGCGTATTGAAGATGCGTTTACATTTACAATTTTGCTGGGCATGTTGGGCCTTTCATGGATATTTAGAGCTTTTCTTGGCCAATGATAATAAGTGCTTAATCCTAATTTAATTATTTGCACCTAAATTGTTTAGGCTATCTAGCCACTTCTTACCTGCCTTTGTCTGATTTGACTTCTTGCGGATCTGCTTTATAATGTACTTATGTAAACGGTTTGTAGTAACTGTAACAATTATTTAATACATAGATACAACAGAAACAAAAAAGAGCCTCACAAGAAGAAATGAAACCTTCGCAAAATGTTTACCTAAAGTATCTACGGGCTAGTATTTTAAGGTATTTAGCCGCGAACAGATCGTGTAAACCGTCTTTTGAGCTTCATGATGATACCTGTCATTTACCTCTCCATACATTAACACAATTCGGCAGTGATTCTATATTTAATTTACTATTTAATTTATGTTTTTGATTCAGGTTATTCCAAATAATCCCATTTTGTGATTGCTGAACAAACAAGTTACCCCTAGAACTGCTGAGCCATAGTTTACAACACGGATTAGGAATTAGGGTGGGGTTGTTGCAAACATCTACCATCATCTACCATCATATTTTATATCAATGTATAGCTATTCGTCTTCTCTATCCAGTGACACCAAAATAAGTACATACATGCCCCGTATAATGCCGCTATGACGTCATAATGTGATAGCATCCATGCAAATTTGGAAATTCTGGCTATGTAGAAAAGTATAGGCAAAATTGATTTTGGTTAGAAAATTCAGTAGCTCTTTAAATAATTTCACACGAGGGAAATGAAAATCATTGATTTTACTGTAGAAACCAATGGTGGGCCTCACTATCCTCCCCTCCATTGTCGTTATTGAGGGCCGGTTCTATCCACGGGTAAAGTCCAGGGGCAAAAATTGTATCACTAAAATGAGCGCAAAGAATGGATCTACGATTAGCTTAGGTCTTTTTGGCGTGCGTGGGTTTTTTTGCTGAATAATCAGCCCAACGTACTGTGTACATTAATCCTTTTTGTCAAAACCATACGGATGGATTTAATTTTATGTTTGTGAAGTATGTAAGAATAAACGCAGCGTGTGTAATCCTATGACATGCTTTTCTGGCTATGTAGTACAATGTTTAAGGGGTCGTTCCAATAAGGAAGTGATCTCCAAAAAGTTTTTAGATTCTTTTACATTTATTAATTTCTCAAAAAGTAAAAATAGCAGTTTAACAAATAAACTGTTAAAATGGGGCATAATTATAGTATCATTATAGAAGGCCTAACAAAACTGTAAACATTTAATTCAGGGACTCTAGTTCATCGTTATTAATGCTCACGCTGTTTTTTACAGATCGCCTAGAATTGCATATTTAGGTTTCAACGATTGCCCGGAAAAGGTAGTATGTTTTTGCAAAGCGTTTCCGCTTGGAATGTAGATATTTATTGTTGATATCAGTGTTCACAATTCGAATTTATGCATTCTTTAGCAGACAATTATTTTCAATACGTTTTACACACTCAAAATGTCGCTTGCGTAAAAACCAATATTTTTAACAGTATCTGGGTTTTTTTAATCTTAATAACTATCTACATTAGTTCACAAAAATTGATTGAAATAATTTATACCGTATTAAACCGAAGGTGATCAACAGATTTAAAACTAGAATTTAAAGAACCAGTGTAGGGCATCTTAATAAGCTGTTTTGTAATATAAAGTTGAATCGTGGACATGCTTTACCTTTTTTTTTATAACAAGGAAATGCTTTACTTTTCCCAAACTTCCCACAAAGTATTGACTCAATGTCCGTTGTATGCGTTTTATAGTTATTTAAGTACAATGTTTGCCCACAGAACATACATACATACATACATACATACAAGGCATTTATAGGGCGCCATTTCATAAAGACCACGGCGCCAAGATGGAACACAAAAAATTTGAAAGGCAAAATAAAACAGCAAAACTGAAACAAAGCCACCAGATTATTGTGGGAACAGGAAGGTTTTGAGACCTTTCTTGAAACTTGGCAGAGAAACAGCAGTACGGAGTTCAGATGGAAGTGAGTTCCAGAGTGCAGGTGCGGTGAGATGTTGGGGTATGTTCCAGAAAAGGCAACGGCGTCACGTTAACTACAACATTCTAGTTGTAAGCTCCCATTCGTTATGTTTATTCATAAGCACGACCGTATTTTATACAAAAGGTTACCCAGGTTAGTTATTGGTCTTAAGGCAGTGTTGCACTGAACCCTCGATGTCAAGAGGCAGCTGTGTGTGTCATACTAAGCCGCATTCACACCATGTCAACACCATTCAAACAAACAATATAGGACTTACCTTTTTTTTTATTGAAAATGTGTCACCTGTCAAGCACCTGCAAATATACAGCCTGTCTCAAAAAAAATTGTGCAAGTGAAAAGCGCCCTCTCTGGCAATTAGAAAATGCCGTTGTGAAATAATGCTTACATCAACGTCAAGTGCGTTAACTTAGCTCTCAAATGCCGTTTGTTCTGTTCAATTTGCTTGTTTTAATCTCGAGATATGTTTAGTTAAAGACGAAAGGGTAAAATCACAATTGTGCCACTTTTACTATGGAAGAGGGCTTTACATGTAACAGTGATAGCATCAAGTTTATCAAGAGTTCCTTCATGAAATCAACAAAATACACAATACAAAAAGTTTTTGACAGTTTTTACTGTTTTATCATGATGCAGGAATAATGATTCTCTTTTTCTACTTAAAAGAAATTAAAAGATAAATAAATATTTCAAATCCTGTTGTAAAAATGGATTTCACATTCTGCTGTTTTGCATGTGCATGTCAATGATTTTATCATGGTAAATACTGTTCTCTTAGTCACTAATAAGACATGTTAAAAGACAAGCAAATATTGCACACTTATACATGTTATAGGTTAATGAACGCATATTACTTGTTGGGAGAGATATTAGACAAAATAATGCACGCGTGCTGAAGTTGATGCGTCTAATGCGTGCGCCCAAAAGGGGGAGTGCATTAGACGCATCAACATCAGCTATCATTGATTTACATGTAAAGCTCTCTTCTCTAGTGAAAGTGGCACAATTGTGATTTTACCCTTTCGTAGTTAAATAAACATATCTCGAAATTGGAACAAGCAAATTGAACAGAACAAACGGCATTTGAGAGCTAAGACTGCGCCCGTGACATTGACGTAAGCATTATGTCACAACAGTATTTTCTAATTGCCAAAGAGGGCGCTTTTTACTTGCACAATTTTTTTTGATACAGGCTGTATATGCTTCCATTTCTATCATTGCAAAATATGGAATTTGACTAAAACAACACTAAATGGAAAATAGAACAGAGATAGTCACTTAACTTGATTTGGACTGTTTCTTTTATTACAGTGATAATAGCGTGACTTTACTATCCAAAGTGCAAATATATTGAGTAATTTTCCATTCACAGTAGTCTATAATCGTTAAGTAAAAATTAAGTACTTAGCCTTGAACAAACTGACAAAGAGAATGACAAGCACCATAAGCTGAATTAATCATGTGTTTATCTGCATCATATTCAAATGTAAATCTTTAATGATTTACATTTTTTACGCATTTAAAAGGAGAACGTTTCGATATAAAAACAACTATTTGATTTAAGGTTTGGCGGGAAAAGGTTAAAATGCATCTTATTGATTAGTCATACGCTGATTCTTGATGGATTGGTTTTTTTTTTCGATTTGCATTTGCTCAAAATGTGTCGAATCTAAATATACCTTAACTGGCAGCTCAAATTTAGACACAAGTAGATATGATTCTTTGCGATATCACCGGCAAAATCAAGTATTGATTGATATGAAAGTGATATGGAGGATTAAATTACAGTATTATAACATTACGCAGTGGTACAATACTTAAAGTAAGTAAGATAGACAAAAATAAGCTTATAAAAGTTGCGTGATTGTTTTACCTAATTATAATTCTAATTTGAAGTGTGCCACCTCAACTCTGTGAAAGGGTTTTATATTTGCAAAATGAAATGGTGGCATTAGCATGACATAGGCTGGAAAATGTATCAACAAAATACACGTAAACTACTGTTTTTGATATTTTATACTTGAAAATGTTCTTTAAATTTTCCTGAACTAAAGTATTTTAGATGTGTTTTAACGTTTTAGTGTGCTAACTTTAGTGTGTGAAAACGCAGTCGTTACAAGCATGTCATGGGATTACATACGCTGCGTTTATTTTTACATACTTCACAAACATAAAATGAAATCCATCCGTATGGTTTTGAGAAAAGGGGATCAATGTAGACAGTACGTAGGGCTGATTATTCACAAGTTACAACTACAAGTAATGCTTTTCTCTGCTACTACATGGAATTAATATCAATCATGAGATTGTGTTTTAAATTATTTGGGCTATCAAAGAGAAATAATCGAAATGGCGTTGTTGAGCATGATTGAGTAGGGCACCTTTTCAGCCGCAAAAAGTGAACGAAATATAATACTAACGATATTATAAAATGTCTGGATTCGGATAAACTCCCAAAACCCTTACAATGTTCATCACTTGTTTTGTTTTTTAAATGTTATGACTAAGACATTGTTGCCCTGTACAGACACGACACTGCTTAAAGTTTCAAAGACTTGTGGCATCAACAAATATGTAATAGAAAACTTGTACAAACTGGTAGATGACACCAAGAAATCTCGTCATACCAAGACTAGTCAAAGTTTACGTTTGTGAAAGTGGTGACCGACCCATCTATTGATTTCGTCAGCAGTTTGCGTGATATCGAACAGGCGTTAAACATTAATTTTTTCTGCTTGTAAATTCAAAATGATCACGGCTATTTGATTGGTAGTTGTACGTAGCCTGGAAAAGCCTTTTTGTTACTGAATTGTCAAGAAAAAATATTGTCAGAAGTTCTTACGAACAATTATTATAAATGCTTGTTTGGCATTACAAATTCAGTTTGTCGTAACAAAGTCGACACACAGGTTATTTGTAAGTATTTCAGCCAGGAAAATGTTGGCAAAACTAGACATGTTCACCGCTAAACTGTAAGGTCACGGTGACGTCACTAGGAGACTTGTTGACATACCTGTTGCTGTAAAATGTGTGAATTTACAGTCAATCTGCAATTTGTGTCTAGTCTCGTGAGCTAATAAGCAAAATCGTGCAAGGTTCAACTTTCGTTATGTGTGTTCTAGGACATGGTGGGCGTATGCAGATGTTTGAACAGGAATGTAAAAGATGGCATACATATATGACTAGGATAAGGAATATAACCCGCCAACCAGTCATGGTGTCATCTAAAATTTCATTAGAAATTAAACATGATTGATGTGTGTAAAGACCTCATTCTGTCAACTCAAAAATTTAACATTCCAACTACAATGTAAACTAAGGCATGAACGTGGTACCACTGTAAGCTGTAAACAACGTGTATCTTCATTTGTAATTCAGTTCACAAGAATCATTGGAGTTGTTTGCATCTGCATTCGATATCACCTCTTAGAGATTTACAATATTGATGGTAAGTTTATTTCCGACCTTTTCGTCATAAATCTTGGCTAATAATAGCCCGGAATCAATCTTGATTTAATCGTCAGACGCGCTTACATACTGGACTATCTCGAAAAACACGCATTTTTAGAAAATCTTCGTATTAAGTTTGCCTTTCTATAATTTAATTAGACTATGAATTTTCATGAAAGTGGTTTTAAATTAAAGCATATACTTAACAGATATATTTACGTATGCAATATTTCTTAAAACTACACTAAAGTTGTATCTCTGCATGTGAAATAGTTAATTCCCGATATCGTATTTAAAGTGCATTTCATACTGGTCTTGATATCTTGATTTCGCGAACGGTGACGATCACATACTGGTCTATCCGCGCCCTATCCCAGTGATGAAATTACTTTGTAGCATTTGTACAAATTTTCCCGCGTAATTGTTTCAAGAATGGAGGAAGGGGACGCCTTTATGTATCCCTGGCCCCGGGATTAAATCTTGGTGGTTATAAAAGACAGGTACGGCAGGATTTCCCTCTGCATCCAAATTGACTGCGATTCTATATTCAGCATGTAGTCTACCCGGAGGACTGGCAGGAACGAGCTATTGCAATGATCTTATGTCTTGACCAATATTTAATCATATTAAATATAGAAATATCTACTTCTGTTTTTTTTTCTTACATTTGGTTTTTATTCAGGCTATTCAAAATATTGGACAAACCCAATTCTAAGGCAGTGCACTGCTGATCCAAACATTTAAACAGCTGAACTGCATTACTGTTGTTCAAAGTTTAAAACACCCTGTTGCAATAACAGATTCAACAACTCTTCTTGGATTGTCAAAACTACGACTGTTGGTGATCAACGTATATCATTAAGAAGTAGTAATTTAAAGTTGCTTCGATTTTGTAAAACTGTGACATTTAAATACTTTTCAATAACCATTAGTAGTATATATATTATGTTTGATTATTTGTGACGAAAATAATATACCAATATCATTAAAGCATATGCTAAGTTAATTGGCCTTATAACACATCTTGTGCCACAAAATTGTCACATTGTGGTTATACATGCACTCGTTTTAATAATACATAACATAACATGACGATTAAGTTTATTTCTCCTGCAAATAACAACAGCCTCAGCCCAGAGGTTGATTCAATGTAATCCCAGCATGCAGTGTGACATTATGTGCAATGTAATAAAGGAGCCATTTCAACACAATTTCACATTCAAATTTATGTACAAAATACGAAACCAATAGTTTTGATGGAATATTCATAGAGACATTTTATAATTGGTAGGGATAACGATTGTGGATACATTCAATGAAATAATCCATTTTTATTGGCTTCTACCTAAATATGAAAGGATATTACTATTTCAACTACGTCGATATCATAACATTTGAATCATGGATTTTACTACAAAAAACCTATGGTGGGTTCACAAACCTCCACCAGAACCCCGTCATTTTGAATTCCGGTCCAACGGGGCTGATGTCAACATTTTACCACTAAGACAAGCGCAAACGATAGGTCTACGAACAGCTTAATTCGTTTGGATGTACACACAATCGTGTTTGGTTTTTGTTTTAAGTAAAATAATTTTCTTTTGCACAAAACCAAAATATTTTACTCACTTGACGGTTTCGCCTATCATGGTCGATAGGCATCATCAGAATGATGTTGGTTGATCCTTACTTCCGGCAGGACGAATCCCGACTGCAGAGGGCGCATCCACAGCCAGGAGAGGATCATACACGCGACCAAGGCAGTGGGCCCCCTCGCCTCCGTCCATGACACCGGGTCCCCGTCTCCTGATCCACATTGATTCCCCGACATATCTGGCATTTGCATCACACTCCTTGCTAAGAATTTTGGCATTGTCCCAATTGATGATATGATTTTGTTGCACTGCGTGGTCTGTTATAGCTGACTTAGATTATTCACTCGCTGATTGTTTTCGGGTTTGCCGGGTGTAATTTGATTTGGTTTTTGACACCCTTTCTGTCTTTTTCTGGTGTTCTTTTAGACGAGTCTCAAATTTTCTTCCCGTTTCATCAACATATGAGTGATTACAATTTGCGCATGGTATTTCATAAACGCAGTCAGTTGTGCTAAGTGATCCTCTCCTGGCTGTGGATGCGCCCTCTGCAGTCGGGATGCGTCCTGCCGGAAGCAAGGATCAACCAACATCATTCTGATGATGCCTATCGACCATGATAGGCGAAACCGTCGAGTGAGTAAAATATTTTGGTTTTGTGCAAAAGAAAATTATTTTACTGTATATCTACAAACCTGATGAATCTATTTAGTGGTTTTTGTTTTGTTCCTGTCTTACAACTCCCTCTTCATAATACTATGGTAAGACATTGTTGCCCAAAGAGTTGTGACAGATGATCCAGTATGTATATAATAGAAAACTTGTGTGGGCCGCTAAGTAAATTGTGGTAACTGTTTTACTTATTATTTATGTAGGAATTAACTACCAATGGGCTTCCCTAAATGTGAACTTTGTTTAAAGACGAAAGGATAAGATGTGAACCGCCATCAGGTATTTCATCAATCGCTACAATAATAATAAAGATAAAAGCGACGAGCGAGAAATTCGGTGTGGGCGTCTCGTAAATTGAACCTTTTTTCGCAAGCTGGGTGTACTCTACTACCCTCTTTCCCGCAAAGAAAAGTAAATGCAAGTACCGAGAAAAAAACTGATAATCTAACACTATATCCAATAGGTTGACTTTTGTGCTGTTGTTAAAATTCTAATGCCGTCTGCCAAGGAAGTAATTGATCATCTGTCACAATGAGTCCGTCGGCGAAAGGAGTTGATTTCAGTATGCCCACAAGGTGCATATTACACGGAGTATTTACAATGTAAATAATGAATATCTCAAGTTTTGACAGGAATTAACTGATCCATTTACTCGCAAGGGAATGTTTATCCAGGCTCACAAGCAGCACGGTTTTCAGTTGCAAACGCACGACCTGAACCATTTTATTTTCTGTAGAATGACAAGACAAGTATCCGGAGCATAGTTGGAACGTTACTTCTTCCCAACAAAAGCTGGTCCTTACCGCCCTACCAAGTAAAGAGGCCTTTTGACACGTTATTATATCATTCGCATCACACATTAAACACCGCACAGTCGTTTCCACTATATATTTTTGGAATTTATTACAGATGGCTTATGGTTTTTCAATACTGAAAGTTAAAATATACGTGTTCCCAACCTTGCTTACAAACCTGTTGTACACACTTAAAATATAAGTTAAAATCTTTTTTAGCGGGTTTCTGGAACGTTTGCTAGTTAGTGGCTAATGAAATCATTTCAAAATTTCAAATGTTTTATGTTATCAAGCGTCATAAACATGCTACTTTTAGCAATAAGAAAGGCTCTAACTTGGCACGTTTCCATTGTTATAAATGGGCGTAATGTGTTGAGCAAATTAATGATGAAGTGATTGGTTGCCCGGGTGGATAGTTGATTCTTCCAAGTAGAAGCTCAAGTACAAGTTTTTACTAAACTGTAATAATACTGTCAGAAGTTATAACAACGAACTTTGAAGTTTAGCAGGTAATAATGTCATTGTTGGTGACCAGTTGCGCTGAGTTTCTTGATGAGATATGCGCTGTTTTACTTTCTGTACTTATCTTAAACAGTATAATGAGTTGATGTGTTTTGTTCATTTGACATTTTCAAACGTAATGCAAATTAAGTTTATGAAAGGTGTTTGTCACTACAGAATCACTTTTTCGTCACATAATCGGTATCAAAGTTACTTCTACGTATTTCAATGTAGAGCATATTGGCAAAACTGGAAATGTTTACAGCTCAAATGTAAGGTGAAATAGATTTTTCCTAGGTTGAAGTCATTTAGAGACTTGTTGCCACACCTGGTATTGTTGTTCTGTGAATGTGCAGTCATGAATTCGTGCCAGGTTCAACTTTCTTTGTATGTTTATAGAACGTATTTGATCACGAATATCAGCAATATAAATCACAAACAAATCTAGGTGTCATGTGAAATTTCCTTAGAAATTCGCCTTCTAAATTATGAAAAACATGATTGATGGCTGTAAAGACCTCATTCCTACAACTCATTGAATATTCAAATAGTATATTGGTTGCCCGGATGGTTGTACATTTGGATTAGTTGTACATCTAGAGATCCTGGAGTGGAAACTCTAGTACATTATGCTGTCAGAGGTTAGAAAAACGAACTTTGAAGTTTAGCAAGTAAACATGTCATAATTGTACTGCATGTAACGTACCCAGATCAGTTACGGGGAATTTCTTTATGAGATATGGGTTATCTTTACACAGATTAAACGTTATGTACTTAACTTGGAAATGCATAATTATTAGGAAGTTTTTTGAAAGGTCTTTGTCACTACAAAATCACTTTTTCGTAGCACAATCGACATTTAAGTTATTTGTACGTGTTTCAATGTAGAGCATATTGGCAAAAGTAGAAATGTTTACACCTCAAATGTAAGGTGAGATGGATTTTTTGTCTAGGTTGATGACGTCATTTGGATACTTGTTGCCGCACCTGTTATTGTTGATGTGTGAATGTGCAGTCAATCTGTAATTCGTGTCTAGTCTCATACGTTAATAAGCAAAATCGTGCCAGGTTCAACTTTCTTTCAATGTTTACAGGACATATTTGAACACGAATGTAAACGATGACAGATATATACCAGCAATATAACCCGCAAACAAATCATGGTGTCTTCTGAAATTTCCTAAGAATTCTGCCTTCAAAATTAAACGTGATTGATGGCTGTAAAAACCTAATTCCTTCAACTCATTTTGATATTCAAATACTGTATGCTGAAAAACCAAATATGAATTTAACTCAGAAAATAAACGATATGATTTTTTCTGGATTTTTTCCTATGTTCGTTTACCGTGTGGTAGACGACAGGCTAGGCAGGTCCAATTTTTTGAGTAGTGGATACTGGCGCATCTTTATTCAGTTAAATATTGTTGTAATACTTAAACTTTAAACACTATTGCATTTAGAAAAAAAAGTAAGTTACCGTCATGAAAACTCCTCTTATTCTGAAATGAACAAAATGTGCTTAACGTTTTAGTTTGCGTACTGCAATCAACCGCAAGTTGGACGACACCCAGGAACCACTGAAATCCAGGGCTAACAAGCTAATCCGCACCCACTGACAAACCGATTTACATATATCTACACATATCGTGTGGATACGTCCATATCTACACGGTGTACCCCGTGGTTCGATTAATGTTCTGTATTACAAAATACGTATGTACACGATGTACCCTGTTGTCAAAATACGTAGCACGTTATATTTACATTTCAAGATCGTTACATTAAGGTTACTCAATATTTTAACATGAAGGCTAATCGAAATAAAAAATAGAGAAAACCCGGCACCCTTAATGTTACTCTTGCCTTATTGCCCTGCGTGGCCCTTATATTGAGGTCCCACTGAAGTGTTTAGTCTTTTTTTGTTGATACTAATATGAGGACAAAGAAAGCACCAGTAAGGGGGCACAACACTAAATCCTTCCGCATTTGGTGTAACCTTGTATAGTTCCGGTTAAAAATAGCGCCTGAGCGAAATATATCAACCTCTCGGGGGTACTAAATTTAAGTGAATCGTGCTTGTTTTTGATGAAAACACTAGAGTAGAACCTCAACATTAAAAATCTTTTCAAAAAATGTTTCAAATCGATTGTCAATTAGTGACAGGCTGTCGGAATGATATCAAGGCCGGATCTGGTAATGAGGCGAAATTGTCGGCTGAAATTCGTGAGGGCGCTGTTCAGGGGCCCGTAGCTCAAAAGTTCGACTAGATGCCCCCCCCCGAAAAAAATAAATTTGTATTAAATTTTAGACTTTCTACTTTTAGAAAATCCATACGACATTTTCTCATCTTTAGGCAAAAGGGTAGAAAAACGAATTTACTTTCTTGTGTTTTCACGTGTATTTCAATGGGACGATTATTTAGTGGTGTGCCCCCTTCGAAGGCGCTTTTTTCAACCTGGGCTATAATCGGCTTTTTGATAAATTCAGCCAAAATTAAAGTCGGCTTTTGCTTGAATTATGTTAATTTTGATTTATATTAATAGTTTAGATGTTAATGTGTAATTTTAAATCGAATTAGATGCAAATCGTGCTTCATATAATTCTGTCAGGGGACTTCAAAGCTGAACAAAGTGTCGAGATATGTGAAAAAATAAGATTTCTACGATTTTCATTGATTTGCTTTGAAGGTTATAAATCTGCCCGGGTCCTTAAACCCTCCCAAACTTGTTTTTATGAAGGGGGGGGGGGGTACTGGACCCTTGCAATTAATTATTAATGTGACTTTCTTTTATTTCAAGAAAATCTGAGCATTTAGAGGTAAAACTAGATAGGCCTACATCACGTGTTTTGGGTGTAGGCCTAATGCGAGATTAAACGTGCTTTTTTGGTTCAAATTTGCCAAAAGCGGCATTTGCCATTTTTCGGAAAAACGCTCTCATTACATAATTAAGACACATAGAAGAACAATATTTTGACACTTTTTCTTTAAACTGTCTATTCTTTCAAAATATTTAAAAAAATTGAGAAACAAAATAAATATTTCTTTCGAAGCCGCTTTTTTCAACCTGGGCTATAATCGGCTTTTTGATAAATTCAGCCAAAATTAAAGTCGGCTTTTGCTTGAATTATGTTAATTTTGATTTATATTTTAATAGTTTAGATGTTAATGTGTAATTTTAAATCAAATAAGAGGCAAATCGTGCTTCATATAATTCTGTCAGGGGACTTCAAAGCTGAACAAAGTGTCGAGATATGTGAAAAAATAAGATTTCTACGATTTTCATTGATTTGCTTTGAAGGTTATAAATCTGCCCGGGTCCTTAAACCCTCCCAAACTTGTTTTTATGAAGGGGGGGGGATAATTATTGCACAATTGTTAGCTACTGGACCCTTGCAATTAATTATTAATGTGACTTTCTTTTATTTCAAGAAAATCTGAGCATTTAGAGGTAAAACTAGATAGGCCTACATCACGTGTTTTGGGTGTAGGCCTAATGCGAGATTAAGCGTGCTTTTTTGGTTCAAATTTGCCAAAAGCGGCATTTGCCATTTTTCGGAAAAACGCTCTCATTACATAATTAAGACACATAGAAGAAAAATATTTTGACACTTTTTCTTTAAACTGTCTATTCTTTCAAAATATTAAAAAAAATTGAGAAACAAAATAAACATTTCTCCTTATAAGGGGGCACAACACCAAATCCTTCCGCATTTGGGGTAACCTTGTATAGTTCCGGTTAAAAATAGCGCCTGAGCGAAATATATCAACCTCTCGAGGGTACTAAATTGTGAATCGTGCTTGTTTTTTGATGAAAACACTAGAGTAGAACCTCAACATTAAAAAACTTTTCAAAAAATGTTTCAAATCGATTGTCAATTAGTGACAGGTTGTCGGAATGATATCAAGGCCGGATCTGGTAATGAGGCGAAATTGTCGGCTGAAATTCGTGAGGGCGCTGTTCAGGGGCCCGTAGCTCAAAAGTTCGACTAGATGCCCCCCGACAAAATAATTTTTTATTAAATTTTAGACTTTCTACTTTTAGAAAATCCATGTTTTCACGTGTATTTCAATGGGACGATTATTTAGTGGTGTGCCCCCGTAACCGGTATCTACAGGTGACAGGTTGTCGGTAACGAAAATTGGATTCTTCTTTCGACAGCCCGTCACCTATGCCTTTACTTAGAGACAGCTCTTCGCCCTTTTCATAATTTTAACTTTTTAACTTTTTACCTCATTCTTCAGGCCCTGGCCTCTATCAGATGCTAATTTATAGTTTAAGCTTGTTTGCTATTGGTTTTGGAGCAACATTGTTTCTTTGTAAGCCTGCGGCGCAACCTTGGATAATATTGTCTTTGAGCTCACTTTTTACTGTCACGGCTTTGTAAACCAAAGAAATATAATATTCGTCTTCGTAATTATTCACTCATATTTTTCATAAGATACCTTTTACAGGAGATGCAGACTTTTAGATAGTGAAAGAACTTTTTGAACAGCTGGTAGTTAGTTTCATGGTTTCATGAAATGTAAACCTACCCTACATTGTCAAACTTACTTGCATTTAATAATCAGGTTAATGGGTATTGAAACAATTCAATTATATTAGATGCATCTCTCTTCTTCCTTTCAGTTCCTATCAGTTTATATTTATTTTCTTGCACAACTAATCTATTACACAACACTCTACCAAATAGGTAGGACACACAACAAATGTTTTGTCATGTTTGAAGTTAACATGATGCTGACCCTAGATTCATCATTGCCAGGTACACAACAAAAAATGGAAATGTATGTCGGAAATTAAAACACCTGTCAGCCACCTATAAATATTTGATTCATTTCATTCAGTGCTAAATTTGGAGAAAGAACTTAATTTTGCTTTAAAACGAAAATACAGCGGAAATCCATTAAGTGAAAGCCACTTAACACGATGTCAATTGTTTTATTCATAATACAGTGATTTTTTTTTGGCGCTAATGGGAAAAATATCCACCCAAACGTATAATAATATAAATTTAATAAAAGTACAATATAGTAGGGAGTGATTCTTTATTCACCGTTGTTTTTAACCCGAAAAAGTTAGTCTTTGATTTGTTCAGATTGACAGGGACCATGCGCTGAAATAATTCTGTGTATTCTGCACCATATAAGCACAGTAATTTTGAATTTATTTTATTTGTACATAAAGAATATAACGTTTCGATTTTTTTAAGGAAATGATTTGAATTTTGACTCAAAAATGTTATCTAGAGAAAAATCAGGAGATTCCTTTTCATCTTACAAATAGATATTAATAAACAATTTGTTTGGTGATATTACCGACATGTAAAAATATTAATTAATATGAAAGAAATATGGTTGGATTATATTACATTGTAATTCAGTTGGACAGATACTTGAATTGATTGTCGAAGAGTAATTTCGTGATCGTGTTCTGAGAGAAAATTAAGTGCACACATTAAAAAGTTCGTTTGCATTTTATACATTACTTCAATTATTTTAAAGTACGCGTTCTTTTAAAGGGTTCAATTACATTTGCAAGCTAAAATTGTGGCATTACACTTCTGAAGCGGGAAAGTATACTTAAACAAGTGAATTTCAAACTTTATACGTGAACATTTGTTCCATATTAAGACTAGCTTGTTTGACATTTTTAGGTTTGTTTTTTCTAGTTTTAGTATGGTAATTATTCTGTTTGGAGGGCACTATTTCCTTAAAATACGGAACGTATGAGCTGCAAGGCAATTATTGATATACTGAAAAAACAATCACACCAGTGTGTTTCTGGAATAAAATATAAACAAAATTCCAATATTTTTGAGGAATATATTAATTTCATATTTACATGGTGCTCATTAACATTTTTATGAATAAACGTGAGTTTAATTTCTATAATATTTCATAAGAAAATCAAACATGAAACTTACTATTAATCATAACCCAAATTTTGTTGCTGGTCAGAGGATATTGTGTCAGGTTTAGTGGCGAAAGAAAATGATTCAAAATCCTATCGCCACATATATCGTTGGCAACGAAACAAATGCATAATCCTGAAATAAAATAGCCTTATATACTTCGTCATATAAAATATCGCCATTTACTTCCATTTCAATACATTGACAATACATTGATTGGATCGGCGTGAAACAAAGAAACCTGTTTTCTTCTTAAACTCTCACTGCCTCTATAAGCATGTCGTGGAATTACATGGGCTGCGTTTATTCTTACATACTTCAAACAAACATAATATGAAATCCATCTTTGGAGTTGAGAAAAAGGGATTAATGGAAACAGTAACCAGAGCTAAGTATGCACTACTAATACTTTCTCTGCTATTGTGGCATTAATGTTACAAACATATTTAAGCTATCAAACACAAAACATCAACAATGCGTTTCTAAAGCACAAACTTATTAATGTGGGGTTCATATGTGCGTGTGTGGAGTGTGGGGTTATATTGGGCAATAATATATATTAATATGCGCACTCATTTCATTGTAAATACTAGTTATATCAATCTGAGTACATTTATACCGTAGAAACATTATGCTTAGAAATTTATGAAGAATTCTTAAAAAAATAATATTATCTAACGTTATTGTATGAACCATTATGATGGTACCCTACACTACGACTGGTGAAAGTTTTAAAGATATCTGACAGATGATCCAACTTGTAACAGAAAAGCTGAGCTAAGCTTGTGCAAACTGTTAGAAGGTGCCCTTATTATTTGAAATCCATCTACCAAAACTGTATTAATGCCTTTCAGGCACTGTACTTCATTTGGTGGGTGATACAGCAGGCATTCAGAAATGGCGTGGTTTCCGGTCTGCTGCTTCGCTCCGCTCTTACAGACTTCACATCTCTACATGTTGGCATTGAAACGACCTACTCCAGGGCTTAGTATGTTAAACTTCACCCATGCTCATCAGGAGAGTTCAGACCCTGGACAGTTTGTATCTGGTGTTAAGATGTAATGCAGATGAGGTTGCCATCTACTTCTGTGGTTTGAATAATAATCAAATCAAGTTGAAATAAAAAAGGTGACATTTACAGATTTTTGCAGAATGACGATAAGTCGTACGTAGATGGTACACACTGTGTATTGTTAATTGATCAGACCTAGAAATGACCTTTCTTGACATCTAATCGTCGAAAGGGGTCAAATCAAAATAGTCTGTACGTCTTAAAATCAAAATCAGACCTTACATTTCATGTTCGGAAACTTTTTTTCTTTTATCAGAAAGTACACAATGCTTCAAGTTGCAGCTGTACTAGTAACACAATTGACATCAAAGTTATGTGTTAAATATTTAAAATGCAAAGCTTATTGGTAAGCTATAAATGTAAACTGTAAGGTTTAATAATTGTTTATCGGTTGATGTTAATTTACATTCGGTCTGTAGTTAATATCCACTCTCGTGACGTAATAAGCAAAGTCGTGCGAGGTTCAACTTTCTTTGTGTATTTGTAGGTGGACATCCCCAGTGATCACTACCTGACACCAGTAACCCGTCCCTCTCGTCGCAACAATTCAAAGAGTTTTTTACAACACCAAACACGCCTAAGCAGTCACAACCAATCTTTCTTTCCAAGAACTATTATTGATTGGAACTGCTTACATGAAGACATTGTAAAAGCACCGTCTGTACAAGCCTTCAAAAGTCATCTATATCAATAAACAGCAATAACCCCCGCACAAGCTTGGCTTTAATACTCCTTGGGAGTCCAGCCAATATTTGAACTGAAGCTGAAGCTGAAGCTGAAGGACATGATGCCTCTGCTGGAGTTTGAATGCGGATGTGACCTGTGACATGCATATATGACTGGGTTCAGGAATATAATCTACAAACTAGTAATGGTATCATCTCATATTTCCTTAGAAATTTGCCTTCTAAATTAAACATAATTTCTTGTCTGTAAACACCTTACTTCGTCAACTCATAAAGTTAATATTCCAATATTGTATTAGAAAGTATTAAACTATATTTTATTCATGAACGTGGTACACCTTATCGTGGCGCCACTTGTATTTCCGTTCACAAGAACCATGCGATTTGGTACTGTCTTCGCTTTAATATTGCCTCTAAGAGAGCTGCAATAAAGATGAGTTTATTATTTCCGGCTTTGCTGGACATGTTGAATCTTTTCGGGACCACATTTGCTAAAATATTTCCATCTGAAGATTCCAGGTGTGAATATAGTATCGCCATCGTCTCGTCTCAAGTTTAGCTTAACGCAATGCTGGATTTTGCAGTGGCATATTCGAATTCGTGCATTAAACGAGGTTGCGTTGCCAGTGTACGGTAAATCGCATTTCTACGCATGTGTTTACGCCCCTTTGAATAAGGTTAGATTCGATTATGCTACAAAGATTGGGCAAAATATAGTGTACAATCACGTGGACGTGGAAAAACCAAAGGTGTTTAATAATCATATCAAATTATCGGTTCAGAAAGAAAAGAAAATCGCAAAATGTTTAACTAAAGCAACTGCTGGTTATTTAGTGTATTTGCCTGCGAAACTGTCTCTGTTGTTTTATGTTCACATGTGTCATTTACCTTTGAATCTTTCATCTTAAGAGAGATTTTCTGAGAAATACTGATGCCATGGGAAAAAGGTGGAAGATGGGGGTCAGCAAATTTCAACCATATTTTGGCAATTTAATAAGTTTGGATAAGTGTTCATAATAATCAGTATAAAAAAATCTGCTATGCCCCCTTCTGGGAAATATGGGCCCCCTAAAATATGCCCCCTAACACGTATTTCCCTGACTTGTAAAATGCCGTTTTATGCCATTTTTGAACAAATTTTGGCACCTAAGACAAGCATCTATGAAAGTAAATTTTTCTACACATCTTCTTTCATCCTTTGTCTTTATCAAAAATATAAAACAACAAATGTTTATATTGGGATGTTCCATTTATGAACAGGGGTGGGGCCAATATTTCACATTTTACAACTTTTGAAAAAGGTGAAATATCCCTCTACTTTGTGACGTCATTGTAGGAGTTCCTCAATCTTTCTCAAATTGTTCATTACAGGAGAGAACCTCTGTACATAGGTCATTTATATAATGCAATAAAAATCATGGAGACTTTTTACTTTTCATAGAACACAAACATGGATATTCCCAATATGTGAGATTGGTATAATGATGCTGTATATAACGCCAACATCAAATATAATATCTTTTCACTGTAGCAGTCCCTTTTCTTGAGCCAATAGTCAGTTATTCCATTGAGGAGTTAAGAACCCCATTTAAGAATGCAAATCAAGTACAGGGGTAGGTGTTTCTCTTTTATAGCATATTGGTAAAATCGCCAGTAGATAATGCTCCTTGAATATGAGCCCCTCTAATGTCACAAGCTCGTATTCATACATGTTGTTAGTGGTATTATGATTATTATGAAAATCACAAGCTCCTATTCTGATTCTTAATCATTTCACATGCATCAGTACTTAAGCTATAGGAACTAGGCCTAGTAGGGCCCCATACCCCAAAGTACTAAATCCTAATAACCTGGGGTGGAACTTAATGCTAGGAGTGGGCTATAAATGGGACTTGTTTTGTTTTGCTTCGGGATAAGTTTTTTTGTATGTTCTATTTAACCTAGGCTTATCTCAGCATGAAATTACAAAATGTTAAGCCTGTGTTTCAAAAAAGAATGTGCACAGCAAAAATCCAAAATGGCCACAATTTCCCCTGAAAATCACATTTTTAGCCATAACTTTGTCATTTTTGGGTCTTTTTACCAGGTTCTGGTGTCTAGTCTATGGTGTTTTTTGGTCAATCAATCTATTTATGCAGTTAGAAGTAGTCTCAAATGTGTTGAGTTACGACCATTTCTGACCAAATGCACCTTTTTTACCCAAATTTTGAACCAGGCCCATAGACCTCATATTAAAATTACAGAAAAAGCTAGACAACAGGTAAAAACTTCCATAACACTATAAATTGGAAAAACGAAATAGACACACAACATACGTTACATCAAGTAAAAAATGTAGATTTTTGCATTGCAGACTTTTATACAATTTTGATAGTTTAATGGATTTTATTGTATTTACATTTATAGCAATTTCTTGCATTACAAAAGTTACACTTTATATTTACTGATTATATGAGGCTTCTTTAATTGTGAGCTAGGATAATTCAAAGAGAAGGCAGTTTCCATGGCAACGGCCATATATACTAATTTTAAAGCAAATTTCCCCAGTAACATTTGACAAATTCCCTCATCATGTGAACATGACCTATACATTTTACCCGGAATAGCCAGTATCAGGGATAATAAATTCTCTTTTCCTGATCTCATTTTTTTTTACACTGTCAGTATGGGAGAGCTCCAACTAAGCCATGTGTATTGACCCTTGACCTTCTACGGTGACAGTGGTATGTTAAAATAAGATGAGGGAAAGAAAATTTGTTATCCCCAATACTGGCTATTTGGGAGTAAAACTTTTAAGGACATCTCCACAATATGAGGTAAAATTTACAAAAAAAACCCATAATTTAAATGGCTACTTGTTATGTTGCTACGGAAACTGATAAGTGTCACAGGCACAATCTCAAACTACTGCATGATAGTGTCCTAGATATCATCATCAGTGCCATGTTGTCGCTGCTAACTTTCATCTCCGGTATCAGTACCAACGCGCATCAGGTGATCCACTCGAAGGTTTTGTCCCCCGCGTTTCATCCCCATTATCATCAAGGTAAAACCCAATATACCAACTTGTGTTGCCTCCCTCATCCCAGATGACAGCAACAACATTTTGAGCAATTTGTTGCATTAAAAAAGTTTGTATTACACTTAATGAGTATATTATTGATATATGGATTCTTTAATTTTAAGTTACATGTATTAGGAGATTTCAAAGGGAAAGCAATTGCCATGGCAATGGCCATTTATACTAATATTTAAGCGAATTTCCCCAGTAATCTATGATCTTTGAATTTTGGGCAGTTTGACCCCAAATTGACCCATTCTCTTCATTTTGAGCAATTTGTTGCATTAAAAAAGTTTGTATTACACTTTATAAGTATACTATTGATATACATGGATTCTTTAATTTTAAGCTACATGTATTGGAGATTTCAAAGACAAGGCAGTTGTCATGGCAATGGCCATTTATACTAATATTTAAGCGAATTTCCCCAATAACATTAAGCAAATTCGATTTCACAAGAAAAGTATAGGCCCCCGTTTTAGTACTAATTTCGATGTTGAAATAGCAGCATCACTTTCTAACATTTGTTAATAAAACTGAACCTTACCTGTAAAGATAGACAAAATTGGAGCTTAAGTGAAAATTTAGGCTTTATTTAATACAGCTAAAAATAAAGAAAACTATTGTCATGCGTGGTAGAATTGCCGCTTAAAAATGTTGATTTTTACATGCTTTTCACTATGATGGAGAGGTTATTTGGTGGGCTGCGCCCCCTTAATAGACAGAGGTCACTCAGATGAAAGAGAGCAGTTTACTAGTATATTGACCATCAAAGGATCCTCAATACAAACCCCAAAATCCATATAATATGTCGGCATTTTTGGTATTCAAAAATCGAGAATCATAGATACATAAGCGTTTTTACGTTTAACACAATAACACCCCTACTTGATCAATGTAGTGTTCCAATATATTATTGTCTTTGTTGTTAACTACATAGTGATAGAAAATAATTATTGTAGGCCCTACCTGCGTTCCTTGGAAGAAAATGTAATATTCATTTGAGGGTGCATAAAGCATGATGCAAAAGGTTATTTTAAATCAGCACAGACAGAATTTTAGTACTGACTCGGGGTACTGAACCCTTTATAGAATAGTCCTGTTCTATAAGCATTTATCCAACATAATTTAGGCCCCAATTTATTATGTAATAGTTTTGTTGATGTTGTTTACTTCTGATAGGCTCCCTTTTCATCAAATTTCATTTTTAAACTTAGAAAAATCACCGTACCTGAGTTTAGCATGAAAATATCGCAATTTTGCACTTTTCTGAAAAAGAGCATAAAGTAAGATGTGCTCATTTTAAAACGGAAAAAGTCTCCACGATTTTTATTTGCTCAATTGTTCAACCTATATCTACTTTATCCAACAAATAAATAACTTTGACAAAAATATTGAGGAACTCTCACAATCATCTTGCAAACTTTGCTTCAAAATTAGTATTTTGCACTTTTCTGAAAAAGAGCATAAAGTAAGATGTGCTCATTTTAAAACGGAAAAAGTCTCCACGATTTTTATTTGCTCAATTAATCAACCTATATCTACTTTATCCAACAAGTAAATAACTTTGACAAAAATATTGAGGAACTCTCACAATCATCTTGCAAACTTTGCTTCAAAATTAGAATTTTTCACATTTACACAATTGCTGAAAAGGGCATTACACCCCTCTCTGAATATGGAACAACCCAAATGTTGTACAAAGAATTTTTAATTGTTATGTCGAGACAAAATGTGTATTATTACTGTGAAGTATAAATAAAATGTCTGCAGATGCGCGTTATTACGTGGCTCTAATCAAAAGTTAGTGCACATTTCAAAGTTTTTGTGTCTGAGAAGACAATCATGGGGGGTCAATCGGAGGGGGGTCCAGTATCTCCCAGTGGGGGTCCTCAAATTTTTTAATACCTCCACTGTAAATACTCATGGACACATGTTTGATTGACAAAATATGAACAAAATTTGCTGACCCCCATCTTCCACCTACCATCTGAGTCTATCGGATAAACCCTCTTAAATCAACCATGTTTCTATATCCAGGCATACCGTATGTATTCTGACAGGAGCTGGGACTGGCTATTGCCATGCTCTCGTTTGCCCGTTATTAAAACTTATCAAAGGTAGGAACAATTATTGTTTGTTTGCTTGTTAGTTTGTTTGTTTGTTTTGGGTTTTTTTGTCTTCATTTGTTTTCATTTAGGTATTCAACACTATTCATTCTGGACGAATCCCTTTAGTCGGTAGAACACTCGTGATCTAAACAGTTTTAGTGAATACTGTTGTACAAAATGTAACACGCTCTATTTGAGATTCAGCGACTTCTTTTTAAATTTCAACAATATATACCGTGTGTCGTAAGTCCGTTCCGCCCATATTCCGACTTCCCATGGAGCGTAGCATCAATATGGAAGTACCCCCTCTGTTTTTTTGCCTTTGGGCTACTAGCTGCAATGAATCCAAAGACGCATTGCAAAGAAAAAAAGATTTTTAGAGCATATTTTGTATGTTTTGACGGATTCACATGTCTGCAAACCTTGGATTTCAATGGAAACAAAATAATAACCGAGGTTTGCATACCTTCGGAGGTTATTGACCATAAGGAGACAACAACTTCAAATAAGTTGCTAAGTGACATTTTAATTAATCTAAAACAATAACCAGAAACTATAATTAATATCAAATTAATTGTGTAAGTTTAATTTAAAGCATGTTAAAGTGGTTTTCTTATGGGGAGCAACATACTTACGACATACGGTATAGTTGTTTAGTACACCATAATATTTATGTTGTCTGTTAGTAATATAATTGTTTAAATAAAGAAAGTGTTCATTTCAATATTACTCATATCTAGAAGCAATCATATCATTTAAAGAGAAAAATATAACCAATCATATGTCTCGTTATTCATCTCAAAATAGACGTAAGTATAAATGCTCCTTTGCGATTTTCTCCGCAAAATCAAGTATTGATTGATATTAAAGAGATTCGGCTTTTCAATTTCATATTATTTTAATATAGCCCGGTTATACAACTGATACTGCTGATCGAAAAGATATCGTATGGTTGGGTTTTGAGCTTAATGAGAGAAAAGTATATGCAGAGCTTTAATATAATATCCGTGTGAATGTTTTTGCAAAAGTGTCCTCAATAATTAAGGGTTAAGTCATATTTGCAAGCTGGAATGGTAGCATTAAAGTATTTTAGTGTGCTTGGATACATCGTTTCCTTGAAGTACCAAGTAATTGAAATCCCTGATTGGAAAAAGGAATCATATTTTTGGAATGAAATATCAAAATAAGTTTATATGCCGATGTTTGTACTTTAACACAAATTTTATTGATGTATCCGTCGTTGTAAAAGAGGCAAAAGTTAAATTCCAACAAGTACCATCTTGCTTATACTAGGAACAAATGAGAGATATCTTTATAAATCGCTTCCATTTCATATCACGTATTGATGCGGCGTGAACCAAAGACAACTGATTACGTGTAGCCTCAATAGAAACCGCGGTCGCTACAAACATGTCAGGGTGATCATATGCTGCGTGGGCTACTTCACACAGACAAACTAAAAATTCAATCAGTGGCGAGAAAAGGGATAACAGAAACAGTACTGTACACTTTTTACAGTGTAAGGGCTAATTATTTACTATTAATGCTTTCTATCTGTATAATTGATGTGCATTGAGTGTTTTTGCTGGTAGGGATGGTGGGTGTTAATGCACTAAGTCTAAATTACAAGCGTCCTTGTTTTTCAGTAATTTTGTGAAGCCTGTCTAAGAAATATTTAGCCGTAGAAAGGTTACCGAAAGATATACAAGAAATACTCTATGAAGTGTCCTTTAACACCATTTTATAAACTTCATGCTAATAAAATTGTTGCCCTGTACTGGCGGTGCTTAAAGTTTCGAAGAGTTGTGACAGATGATCCAATAGGTAATAGAATACTTGTGTGAGCGCCGCTGAGCTAAGCTTGTTCAAATTGTAAGAATGTTTACTTATTATTTGTTATTCATCAACACAAACCACCGACGGGCTTCCGTTAATGTGATATCGAGAACATATGAATACAAAGAATGGCCATCAGCTAATTCATCAATTACTGTGTTATAATGATAAAAATAAAAGCTTCGCCCGCCAAATCCAATATAGGGTAAAATAAACCACTTATTTGACGAATGGTTAACAGTCATGTTGAATAAGATGGATATACTCTACTAACCCTATTTCCAGCGAAGAAAAGAAGTGCAAATGACTGGTAAAACGTTTCATAATTTTATTGATATTTCGTATGTTTCGAGTAAAAATGCTATTAGACGTCTATAATTATATGTTATTCTTCATGTATTTATTAAACTCTTCTATCAAACAGGCCAAATTTTTGTGTTTTTATTAAAATTGTAATGCCGCCTGTAAACAAAATAATCGATCATCTGTCCAAATGCGTCCTCCAGCGAGAGGAGTTGACATCAATATGCCCACGAGGTGCATATTACATGAAGTCAGTATTTACCATGTAAATAATAAAGATCTCAAATTTTGAGGTGGAGTTAACTGATCCCTTTATTCACGAGTGAATGTTTGTCCAGATTGACAACCACACGGGTTTGAAGAAGAAGACATATGACCTGAACTATTTTATCTCTCGCTAGAATGACCAGATGACAAGATTGGTAAGATTTTACCAAAATACGTTACAAAACGTAACAAAGTCGGCAAAATTTAAAAACTCTTTTCTGTGTGACTTATTACCCTTTTTTAAACTTTGGCCCTTTTGACGTTTTGTGTTTTTTTTAAACAACGAATTGCCCAAACAACAAATTATTATGTCTAAACGCATATAAACCAAGCATCTAGAAGACATATTGGAATATTCAAATGTTATTTTTTATTGTTGGGTTCTGTATGCACTATCATGTATCAGTGCTCATGTCATAAGTAGTTAAGTCATCACATCATTTAGACCTTGAATGATCTTCAAGGATGCTCATTCCATCCCTGAGCTCGAAGGACTATTTCGCTGCCGTTCAATATCAGTGATTTCATCATCGTTCACAGCAACTGTAAATTGATCAATTGCATTTGAGTTTTCACCTTTTTCGGGAAAAAATTTCAAGTCCATCGCTTTGCAGTGCTGCAAATATCAACTCTGTTGCAGTTATTATATAATGGAACAAACTTTCAAATAAGACAAAATTCGTTACCCTCCGACAAGCAATACACTTTGTTCTAAGAACGTATTTGTCGCCCCTCATAAGATAAGATAAGATAAGATAAGATAAGATAAGATAAGATAAGATAAGATAAGATAAGATGTGTAATGTGGTTATAAAAACAATCAAGATCGACTAAAATTAAGACAGATCGCCCATCAAGACAAGATGATACATCAATTACTCATTTTTATGATCTCCTTCCCGTTTTGTATGATAATATCCGTTGATACCTATATGGAACGATATTCGCTGCTTTTGTAATCACTGTTCTCAAACTACGCATGTGGTTATCATTTCTGACAACTAATGATGATGAAGAGTATCCATTTATCAGGATAATTGTTGCTTGAAACTAATCACAGGCAAAATGGCTACAACTAGGCACGTTTTATGACATTTTACAGCCCTTCTCGAATTATTATGTTAACATCTTGCTCTGTATAACACTGTATAATGTCATTTCATTTCACAAATGCATATCCCCCATTTTGGATTCTTCTTTTTACATCTAAATTTTACTTTTACTTCCTACCTGGTTGCTCCCACTGTAAAGCTCATTGGGCATTTGCTCTAGTTCTCGAGCCTTGCTTGAATAAAGGACAATATCATCCGCGACTTGGTGATTCCATTTTCAGTTTAGTTTCCCGAGTGCAACATTGAAGATTATCATGATTATTGGTGACATTGTATTGCCCTGCCTCACTCCTCCTTATTTATATATTTTTGTCTCTTTCCAGGTGAAGTCTCATGACTGGTGTTCCCTGACTGTAGATTTTCTTGATGATCTGTATGTAGGTTGGATGTATTCCCTGGTTGTAAATAGCTTCAAGAACAGCTGAAAAGAATAATAGACATTAATAAAAAAAAGTCTTTTACTAAGGAAACTGAAAAAGTGCCCCGATTTTGTCGAGCAGGTGGTTGCAATCATTTTCGTTAAAATGTATTTTGACAGATTATTTCGCTACAATAAAGCATACCAATACTAAACGTCCGGAGAATATTTTAAAAAGCATCGTTAGAGGACAAGCAATGCATGATCAGCATGGTATCAACAAAATACATTATATTATCATCATATGCATACCTGAAAAATAGCCGATATCGAATTTGGCTTTCTAATGTATAAGAATGTTAAGAGAATTAAAGTTGGTGCAAATTAAAGTAAAATTATTTCAGATACATTTTTTGTTACGCAGTGAGTGGTATGCTAAAATCGAATGAAGAAACAGACGAAAATAGTAGACAGTGCTATAGAGAACAAAACTTAATGATCGAAAAGCTGGCTGGTTTTTTTTTCTGCCCCTTTTAATGAAGATAAACACACCTGATCATGTGCATTACTATGAAATAACATTCCCGCAGCAATATTGTCTAGACTGTAACTGCTTCCTTCAAGAGAGTAGATGTAATGTATTTAATTTTTCCCCCAAAATGTAATTCAATTAAGACAAGAGATGCATTTAGAAGAAAATTGGATTTCACTGCGAATAAGAGAGTCGATTATATCGTTAATATGCTTATATTTCCTTGTGATTTTATCGTAGACAAACGAAGACAAAAACAACATATTGATTTACACTAACTCTGTCCTTTTACCGAAAAATGACACCTTCATCATTATAGGTTGTCTTGGTTGTGCAAACTATACGAATTAATTAGCAACGAAATTTGAGAGAACCACTACTCTTCTCATAGATCGTAATAAAATAAAACACTTTAAAAAAAAGTACACTACTTCACACTTTCTTAAAAGTGAAAGTATCGGACTGATGCAATGAAGCTTATACTGTCAACATTGAATCATATCGGAGATACATTTTATTGTTAGTGTATATAATATACATGTACATTACCTTACAATTACACTAACCACTAGTCGGACAGACCCGTTATGTATAGCGGAATATTAACAAATGAATATCGTATTTCTATGTCCGAGTTTTAGCACACAACAAAATAGCAACATTAGCCCAGTTATGCCTGCAAATGCGAGCAGGAACTTAATAAAAATGAAAAATTATTTGCTGGACAATTTGAAAGTATAATGATAATTCGTTTCTTCTTCAGTATTATTACACTACAATGAGTTTTATATTCCCATTTTACAGGTAGAATTACAATTATAAGTAGATAATTTGAAAAAAATTATATACCGGTATACAAAATAATTGTTGAAAGTTAGATGACTTTAAACAAAATTTTATTATTGGTAATTTCAGCAAAAGAAGTATTTATTTATTATTAAATTATATACCGGTATACAAATAATTGTTAAAAGTTAGATGACTTTAAACAAAATTTTATTATTGGTAATTTCAGCAAAAGAAGTATTTATTTATTTTTTTAATTGATTTATTTTGCTATTCAATTAAATGTCATGGTTTTAAAAATCAATCTCATCTTACAATAACAAGTATACCTGTATTTTGCTGCGTTAAATGGCGTTATTTTAAGAATATGTTCATACCCACCAAATACTTAAGCTTAATTTAATTGCTGGAAGATTTAAAGCATACACTTCAACTCTTGTCATTGACTTAGTGGATATTGACCACTGGAAATAATGTATTCACTTAAGGGGTGGGGTATGAACGTTTGGACAGTATTTATTGTGGGACATTAGAGCACATCGGACATATCGAATTGCATTCTGAATACGAAGAATGTCCTTCTGATATCAAAGAATTTTGATTTTTTGAAATTCGCAATGTAATACATATTTTATGGCAAATGATTACAAATTGATATTTTTGATATTTAATAGTACTCGAAGTAAACTTTATAAATTTGGTGATTTATACTGTATGTAGGTGGGATGAATAGCCGACGATCAATTGAAAATTTTGACCTTTCGTATTGAAGATATGGAATTTTTTCCCAAAACACCAAACAAAATTAGGTCTTTTGGGAAGAAAAATCCATATCTTCAATATGAAAGGTCAACATTTTCAATTGATCGTCGGCTTTTCCTCCCAGCTACATACACTTTAAGAATATATCAATAGATTTATAAAATTTACTTCGAGGACTGTTATATATATAAAAAAATTGAAAAATATAATTTTTTATAATTTGTCATAAAATTTGTATTATATTGTGATTTTCAAAAAAATGAAAATTATTTGATATCAGAAAGACATTCTTCGTATTCAGAATTCAATTCGATATGTCTGATGTGCTCTCATGTCCCACAAAAAATACTGTCGAAACCCTCATTCCAGATCCCTTAAATCAAATCTACCACAAAATATAAACGGTTTCTAAATTAAACAGAAATATTTAGTAATACATCCTGTCATTTTCCGTTTAAGCAATTGTCCTTGTATTGCTATAATTAAACTTAATCTACCTTTAGAAATTTCATCAATTATCTTAAGCTTGTCGGTATTTCATTACACCTATCCATATACGTAAATCTTTTATATTTTGATTATGGCTCTTGAGAATTGAAATGATAATGAATAATTAATTAAACAATAGTAATTATCAATAGTAAAGTGTTTTGCAGCGATGTTCGTTGACCTTGAGTTCTTGATAGAATTTTCTACTCGAAAAAGCAAGATATCACCGCCAATCTTAATAGGTATGAGCGACATAAGCTGAAGCATCTTCAAGTTTATTATTATAGCGTCACGTTTGCATCTTACATGGACGGTTTGGTATCAACTTTCAGACATATGACCTTCTGACTGTGCCGCAAAGTGTAAATATAGTACCGCAATTTGGTCCTTTATACTTACCACAGCGTATTGAATACTTCTTTAAAGTGAGCTATTCCACCTGAAATACATAGATCTACTATTGAAGACAAGACCTTAATCTCCCACACAGGGAGTGTGAATTTCAAATGGGGTTACATGACTTTGTGAATCCTTTTGAAATATACACCCCTGTGTGTGTGGGATTAGTATCATGTCTTTCATAAGGGTTGTATTGGTTTCAACTTTAGCCCAATATACGAATATAGGTAGGGTACCATCTTACATTTAGTTAGAACTAATTGGAAAAATTTATATTAGCTTCAAGCAATCATGCAAAACAACACGAATGTTGAGCACACAGCGAATTTCAATGTATGTGGCACTATTCAAAAAATATTCAGATGAATATGAATAGCACTACTTATTGATTCACTATGTTGATATCTTCTTTATTACCAAGATGAGGTATCTATATATTTTAGGCTATATGGTAAAACGTTCATAGTTAGAGGGAGTTTATATTGTAATTTGGTTGCTTTGCTTCCTCTGCGAGTGCTTATATTCAGTCGTTGTGGCGTCATTTGAAGATAAAAGATAATTACTTGAAATTCTTCAATTTGAATAATATTTCTTTAGCTCATTTCCGTTGATTTATTTCTTGAGTATGTATCAAAAACAGTAAAGTGCGCCATTTAGGTTTTTTGTTGTTATTTGGAGTCCGTTTATAACCATGTTTTCAATACTTGTCATAATCATCAACTGTATTCCACCCACTGTAGGTCGAAAGCATCCCGAAGTTGTCACCAAAAGCATTATCATTTATTAGCTTTTGCTAGCGATTGAGTCCAGCAACATCCATAGATACTTGAGCAACCTAAACAAGGACAAGGGATGACACGACCTGGCAATAGTATACCGTAACATCTTGTCATATGAAGTTCTTGGCAATTACTCGTCATATGACACTCATCTAGATCGATAACATCAGTTTGAAAAATTCTCGCATATAAGTGATCATTTTTGTTATCAGAATTAGTCATAAATTCAATTAGTATAGGTAGAGAATAATACTATTATTAGAAAATAATCTAAAAGTACCAGACAATGCCATGTGTTGGGAATAGTGTAGTTTGCGAGTGGCTGGTCTCTGATTGTCCCTTTGGTAGAGCTATATTGATCACGGAATGAAGTTCAACCACAAAGATAAGCAACAATTTCACTGGTCAGACCTTTTCAAATCCAAACATCCTGACAAATGATTGACATGCAAGCAATGTACGGGATATGATTGCAATAAATCAGGGCAAATAGAAAATACCGCAATAAGAAATATGGTTTTGCATCAATATTGAGGAAGTTGTGGTCGGAAGGAAGTTAATGAAGGAATAGTAATTTGACACTACAATGTTCATATGAATTCAGGCAATGTGACGCCATTTTCGTATGATAATCAGCGCATCTTGCCTTGTCCATAGTTATAAATGAAACACGTTGCAAATACACTTGATATGTATAGGCTATTACATTTATATACTTCGCCTTTGAACCTGCTGATGTTTTTGCAACCTCTATTAAGGAGTGCACCATTAGATTTTTAGGGGGAGGCACGGGAGTTTTTTTAAAAAAAAACTTCTCCCCCTAGTGAAACAAAAATGTCACCCTTCCCAACTCTGTATAAAGGTATACATTAAAATTCAAAATAAAAAACTCCGCCTGACTCAAACGTCCATGCCCTCTTGAGAAACAAATGAAACTAAGATGTGATGCATAACACGGTCTCATATTCAAGGCTCTGCAACGTGTTTCCGCATATTCTACGCCCGCTGCGATAAATTAGCGGGTCCGTGACAAATTCGGGCTTGTTATAACAGACCCATGTGTACCACGGACTTTATTATAGCTATTTTAGACTGGGGAAACACAATCTGGAATAAGTACGCGGTAAGTTTTACCCCCTAATTTCTCATCATACAATGTACATATGTATCTTCCAGTGCTTTTCGTACTTTCATCTCCGGATATTGTGGGATTTGCGGAAACACTTGGCCAGCATGGCTGTCGAAAAGTATTTGGTATTCAAAGGTATATTTTAAAACTGGTCAACAACACTCACTTTTTGAACCGAATATTTCAGAGAAACCATTCTCCGTCCTCAGCGGTGTAATGCTGTTGGTAGACTGACTGATGATTCTCCAGTGACAGTGTTTCTAGATGTTATTGACAATGTCCTTTTTGTCCTTTGTGATGGTGTTTCTAGAAGAGAATCATATATTCTAGAAAGTTCTCGGCCGCCGTCCCTATTTAGGGTGGGTCTTGTCTCTTGTTTGATTTTAATGGCTTCCCTCACTTTCCTCGGCAACAACTTGTCTTCTCTGCAGAGGACTTTAACATTTCCAATGTCCGGTTTATGTCCGGTGTCCTTGCTGTGCTCTGCTAATGCCGACTGATTTGAGGTTGTCTTGGCAGTGTGTTCTTTCAGGCGCTCACTGAGGGTTCGCTTGGTTTCACCCACGTACACTTTCTCGCAGCCTTCACAGGGTACACGGTACACAACTCCTGACTTGTCTTCCTCGCGGGGTTTGTCTTTCGGGGCAACAAGTAATTGGCGAAGCGTTTGGTGCGGTTTGAATACCACCGATACACCGTAACTGCCGAGTATTCTTTTGACCTTTTCTGATAGGCCCTGGACGTACGGAACTACAACAAATGTCTTATTTTTGGAAGAGGATTCCGAATCGCACTGTTTTTCAACCGGTTGTTTTTTGGTTTGAGCACGTTTAAAACTCCACTCCTCGTAGCCGCAGCGTCTAAGGGCCCCTTTGACGTGATTTATTTCTTTTTCTCGATCTTCCGTATCAGTAACTAAAGTATCTGCCCGATGGAAAAGGGTTCTGATTACACTGAGTTTGTGTTCAAGTGGATGGTGGGAATCAAAAGCCAAATACTGGTCAGTATGCGTAGGTTTCCTGTAAATACTGACCTTTACCGTACCGTTTGTTTGTCTTTTTACCAAAGTATCTAAGAATGGTAATTGACCGTCCTTCTCTGGATCGTTGGTAAATTTGATATGTTCATTTTGACTGTTAATGTGGTCAGTGAACTGTTGGACTTTCTCCTTATTGATTACCACGAAGGTATCGTCCACATAACGAAGCCAAATTCTTGGGGGGTCAGCGGTGGATGTTAGCGCTTTGTTTTCAAACCATTCCATGTATAAGTTGGCGATAATCGGGCTGACCGGGAGGCCTATTGCGCATCCATGATCTTGTTGGTATAATTGTCCTCTGAACTTGAAATAAGTGGTGGTTAGGCAGAATTCAAGGAGCTTCATTATTTCTTTTTCATTGAGATATGTTCTTTTTGTCCAGCTCTTGTCTTTATCAAGCAATTCTTTTACTATTTGGTATTATTACACCTCAAACATAATCTATTCATGAGATAATGACACCAATTTATTGGTCAATCGCAACTTGACACAATCCAAGTAGATAGACCTATCCCCAGTATGACCTATTTTACCGGATTCCCCATATTCACGATATCATCATCCTTAGAGAGCCAAAGCTCGTACTCCCATGGCATTTTATATTGTATCATGATTCTCCGATCAAACGGGAATTAACCAATTTATTTTAGCAACAACAAAAATGGCAGAAGGATGTCGACACACCCAATTTATGATTCATAAAGCTACGAAGCTGTTGAAGACGTATTGCGAGGAGAAGGGAATTGCGTGTGCAGAGCGTAGAGGAGCTCTCGAATCCAAATCTTAAAAATAAAACAGTTATAAAACAGTTAAGCTTGATGAAGACCATACATTGGCATAACCGGGGTCTTAGTGCCTAATTAGTGCCACTCTCTCATAAATGTGTATGAGGTGTAATAAAACAAATACTACATGGTATTTTACAGCCTACAGGATTGCCACACGCCAGCCACCCCGGCCTACCATCCCGAACCCAATACCTCGAGAAAAAAAAGTTTCTCTTCAAACCATGTAGTATTCATCGATGTACTGAAATTACACTAAGAAAAAATAATTATCCGTATTGTGCAGTAGTATATCAGCTTACATAAATCCAAGTGACTGCACGTTACTGCGATACTTTAATGCCGCGAAGGGAACCATTGTTCATAGCGTAACGTTGCAGACCAACATATAAAGTATGTTTCCCACGGCTGTTGATAGCATGTAAAACTACGTCATTTTAAAGAAAAGGTGACCACTGATGGCGCTATGTATCTTAAATTGTGTTTTCATCTGAATAAGGGATAGCCACTGGTATAATGGCATTAAAACATCAAAAGAGAGTAACAAATAGCAGCGAAATTTTGGGGGGGAAGATCATGAAATGTTAGGAATAACTTATATTATTTAGCTAAATTAAATTAAAAATGTATGTAAATAGCGCCCTCAATTTTCACACAAATATACATTTTATAAAATAAAAATACCACACAAAAAAAGCAGAAAATAGATGAATAAGTTGGAAAAAAACGAAAATCTATGTTAAAAAGGGCTAGAAATATTTTTTTAAATATGTACATAAATTATTGGTGTGGTAGTTGTTGATATTGTCCAGGTCTAGAATTGAACATTATGTAATGTTTTGTTAGAAAATGTAATAAATGATCACATCAAACAGCCGTGATCCCAGACTTCGCGCAAGTTGGAATGAGTTGTTAGCAGTTCTGGATTAGCGCAGTTTCATCTGAAGGTAGGGTAAGCTCCTAGAATACATTTTAATAACCTGAGATACTGACGGCTTTTGAAGGCGTCTTGTGAAAAATGTCATGAAAGTGTTTAATTATTTACTAGCGGTGTATACAAATTAATATACAACCATCTTCCGGGCTTGCTGAAACTTATCGATGCACTAAAACGTATGTCCAATATTCAAACGTGGATTTAGGTGATAGCTGGGTTTACTTATTGGGAAACTTTATACTCTAGAAAACTAAATCGGAACCTTACAACAGATAAATGACAGAGAAATGATGTCTCACAGAGGAGTTCATTAACATGTCTCCCTTAGTTAGGTGAAAAAGTTCACTTTGGTGACCACTCTCTGGCTAGTAAGGTTTGACGATTGATTCGACTTCTATGGACCATTTAGAAAAAAATAGCCACCATGTCCCTCGCGAAAATCCCGGCATTTTTCGCTAGAGGCCAAAATCCAAAATGGCCGCCACCACCATTTTGAAAATTTAAGTTTTGAACCAGAGCACCTATAATCATGCACAAAGACACTTTTTCGGATATGTCGAGTACAAGGATTCCGATTCTGACATTAGTTTGACATTACGGCATCATTTTCACCCAGAAATCCAAGATGGTGGCCGGCACCATCTTGAAAAATTTAGTTTTGCACAACCGGACCTTAAATCGTTTACAAAGACACTTTTTTTGTTAAGTCGAACACAAGCAATTCAACTTTGACATTACTTTGACATTACAAACTCATATTTACCCAGAAATCCAAGATGGTGGCCGCCGGCGCCATCTTGAAAAAAATAAGTTTTGAACCAGATTACCTAAAATCGTGTACAAAGACAGTTTTTCCGGTAAGTCGACCCCAAGAAATCCGAATCTGACATTAATTTGACGTTACAAAATAATTTTTGCCCAGAAATCCAAGATGGCCCCCATTTGGTAGAGCGTAAATGTGATTTTTGAATGAGAGCAGAAGCATAAGTGTGTCATTTCCGCCTTGTCTGGGGTTCATGTCTCTTATATGGGGTTTCAACTGCCTTATCTTGGGTTTACATCCCTTATCTAGGGATAAGGCGCCTTATCTGTGGTTTAGACGGCCTTATCCTGGGTTTACGTTCCTTACCTGTGGCTAAGATGCCTTAACCTTAGCATATCGCAGTCTAAACCCAGATAAGGCATATAAACCACACATAATGCGCCGTAACCCCAGGTAAGCGACGTAGACCCCAGATAAAGCAGTCTAAACCCCAAATAAGGCGCCTTAACCCTAAATAAGGAACATAAACCCCAGAAAAGGCATCTAAACCCCACATAAGGTGCCTTAACTCTAGATAAGGGTTGTTAACTCCAGATAAGGGTCGTAAAGCTCAGATAAGGCATCTAAACCCAAGATAAGGCGCCTTAACCCCAGATAAGGGACGTAAACTCAGATATGGCAGTCTAAACCCCAGATAAGGCGCCGTCTGGGGTTTAGTTCTCTTATATTAGGTTTATGTTCCTTATTTATGGTTAAGGCGCCTTATTTGGGGTTGGGGCTGGTTTATCTGAGGTGTACGTCCCTTATCTGGGGTTACGGCGCCTTATCGGGGGTTTAAACTGTCATATCTGAGTTTACGTCTCTTGAGGCGCCTTATCTTGGGTTTAGATGTCTTATCTGAGGTTTACGACCCTTATCTGGGGTTAACGACCCGTATCTAGAGTTTGGGCACCTTATGTGGGGTTTAGATGCCTTATCTTAGGTTTATGTTCCTCATTTAGGGTTAGAGCGCCTTATTTGGGGGTTGGACTGCTTTATCGGCGGTCTACGTCCCTTATCTGGGGTTACGCCGCATTATCTGGGGTTTAGATGCCTTATCTGGGTTTAGACTGCGATATGCTAAGGTTAAGGCATCTTAGCCACATGTAAGGAACGTAAACCCAGGATAAGGCCGTCTAAACCACAGGTAAGGCACCTTATCCCTAGATAAGGGATGTAAACCCAAGATAAGGCAGTTTAAACCCCATATAAGGGACATGAACCCCAGATAAGGCGGAAATGACATATTTATGCTTCTGCTTTCATTCAAAAATCACATTTACGCTCTACCAAATGGGGGCCATCTTGGATTTCTGGGCAAAAATTATTTTGTAACGTCAAATTAATGTCAGATTCGGATTTCTTGGGGTCGACTTACCGGAAAAAGTGTCATTGTACACGATTTTAGGTAATCTGGTTCAAAACTTTTTTCAAGATTTTTTCAAGATGGCGCCGGCGGCCACCATCTTGGATTTCTGGGTAAATATGAGTTCGTAATGTCAAAGTAATGTCAAATTTGAAATCCTTGTGGTCGACTTATCCAAAAAGTGTCTTTGTACACGATTTAAGGTCCTCTTGTTCAAAACTAAATTTTTCAAGATGGTGCCGGCCACCATCTTGGATTTCTGGGTGAAAATGATGCCGTAATGTCAAACTAATGTCAGAATCGGAATCCTTGTACTCGACATATCTGAAAAAGTGTCTTTGTGCATGATTATAGGTGCTCTGGTTCAAAACTTAAATTTTCAAAATGGTGGTGGCGGCCATTTTGATTTTGGCCTCTAGCGAAAATGCCGGATTTTCGCGAGGGACATGGTGGCTATTTTTATTCTAAATGGTCCATAGAAGTCGAATCAATCGTCAAACCTTACTAGCCAGAGAGTGGTCACCAAAGTGAACTTTTTCGCCTAACTACCTCGTATCTGTCTGAATCTGTATTTGAGTTGACTCTACTTAATATTCCAGATGTCATTACATATTAAAGTCCCATCAATATGGATCATTGTATTGACTCTAGATGAAAGCCAATCAGCACATTGCTAAAGTTGTCAAAATATTTGAAACTGAATATCACGATATGAACGTTTTCTCCATCACAAAACTTTCATTTCACTCTATATTGAAAACATGTGATGGTTAATGCATCTATATACTCATGAGATTGAACAAATCGGGTATTGTACTTTTTTGTTGCTAAAACACGACGGTCAAGATGGTCAAGATAAGGCTGAAACATTTCCAGCTTAGGGTGATTAGGGATTTATTCGTAGTGATATTGCCCTCGACTAAAGTGTTGTGTTTATATTGGGACATGCTTTTTTTTGTACACAAATACGGCTATACTCGCATATTATCGGTGTACACAAACTTTTAGTCCTTATTAGGTGAGAAACAGCCGCCCCTTTGTTTTTACATTTGGGGCCCTGGGCCTGTGCTATTTGACCTATGGAGGTCATGACCACACGTTAAGGTATAATGCTCAAGTGCTAATAGTATACCAACTCAGACCACCCTAACTGCTTTATTTACTGAAAAAACAGTCGGTCTTTTGTTTTGGAGCCATGGGCCCATGATATGTAACAGATTGTTTTAGCGTTTGGGGCTTTGAGGCCCATGCTATGTAACATATGGAGCTCATAATGCTTATAACAATTTAATGCTAAAGCCCTAATAGTGTACTAAATGTAAGCACTGTAGCTGCTTTATTTGCTGAGAAACTGCTGGCCCTTTGCGAAGTATTTGATCCCGTTATCATGCATTTGTTTTAATCTTCTGCCATACAGGCCAATATTTGTGTTGCTACAAATCTGCAACTGGAAGAGTTCTGTATTTGCTGATACGATCCTAATTCCGCCTCCAAAGGAACTGATTGATCATCTGTCACAATGAGTCCATCGGCGAGAGGTGTTGATTTCAATATGGCCACGAGGTACATATTACACGAAGTCAGTGTTTACCATGTAAATAGTCAATATCTCAAGTTTGGCTAGTGTATGTTTGGCCAGAATGACAAACTAGCTGGGATTTGAAGTTGAATAATACAGATGACTTGAACTATTTTTCTATCTCTAGAGGTATAAACAAACAAAACAAACAAACTATATTCAGGGCGGAGTTGGAACTTTTAATCTCACTTAACTTACAACAATTCTAAGATAAGCGGGTTATAAGTACGTCTGTCTTGGAATACTGTCCAGGCTTTTGACTATGGTTGTTTTTCTGTCATTTACTGTAAAACATCGTCTGTAAGCATATATAATGCTTTAATGAAAGCTAAATTAATCCAGGCGCCCTCCGTCTACAAAATTATAACCATAATGGAGATTGAGTAAATAAATTACCGATACAAGCGTATACAAACAAGTATTATTGAAAGACCAATTTATTGTATTGGCATATTTACGACTGTTTCATTTTAAATCAGCTTCATCAAAAACACTCTTTATGCTTATAGACGAGGTTTTTTTTTATCCGATGGTTGAGAAATGCGTTTTAATCAAGACCCCTTATGCACTATGTTTAATTCTGGAAGGCCTATAGTTACCTAGACAGGTGTCTAGATCATGCGATTTTAACCAAAGTAGTGTCGTTGTACTGACGAATCCGTTGACTTGTCTCTTTCCCATTCCCATGAGTTTCAACATGGCTGCTGTTACTTATCTGTCTTATCAGGAAATTACCCTTCCTGTTCATATCTTAGAAGTAAATCGGAAACAAAGCCACAAGTGATTAAACGGAGATCGCCTCATATCATCAGTGATGTCTGGTGCCGTTAAAGAGGCATCAAAGCCATCATGTACCATTTTATAATATGAAACAGGTTATTTTGTTTCAAACCTGATATATTTGGCATATTTGTAATGTTTACACATGTGTTTGTAAGTCAACAGAGCAATGTTCAACATAAAGTCATAATTCATAAAATCATGACTGTAACATAAAATTGTTACTGTATGTCCTCCTAAAGAACTGCATGTTAAAAGGCCAAACTAACCAGTAGGGGTCATTACACTTTACCATGTTATTTTAGCTCAAAATGGACAGACACCCTTCCCTACAATTATTACTAGTATAATGAGTAGGCCTATAGACTAACAAATTTAAAATTCGAAGGAAATAGTACATTAAGGCTTTAAAGGGGGAATTTGTGGAGTAAAGTAGTGTAGATGAGGATGTGGATCAAGATATGTCCCTTTGACGAAATCCTTGGTGGATGTAAGCAAATGAGTGTCTATGCACAAAACTGTATACGACAGTTATATATCAGTCACCTAGGTTTCATTATCATTGAGGTATAGGACTTTTCATTTTTTCGGAGAAGAGCAGGTAGGGCAACTAATTGATTAGTACATGTTCATACTACATACTCTGAAAATTTTAGAAAATTCGCACGTGTCCGTTTTTTTAATCACATTTTTGTTCCTAAAATGGGGGTTATAGCGCCCTCAACGGGCACTCTCTTCATAGGGCTACATGTAAAGACCAGTTATAGACAAATGGCCCTAAAATAAAACGGACTCATACATTTTCCCTCAAATTTTGAATATGATGTAGATTTAACATCTGGAATGTAATGCAAGTGGAGTCGTTGCTGCTCTTCTAAATTCATTTATAAAATGTCCGCCCAGACCAAGGTGTGTGCAGTTGGGCAGAATAAGGCAGATGTTCTTGGACGTGTTTATACATGTGCCTGTCCCAGAAAGTAACTTAATATTTTCTGATACGTAAGTCAATAGAATAACGCTTCTTAACCTGAATGACTGTTTCCTTAAACAACTTTAAAGCAGAATTCAAGGAAACAAGTGTCTCTAACTTATACTAGATTTGTTTAACAAGTGAAAACAAACACTGTAACATGCAGCAGCAGGCATTGTATTCACTTACAGTCCCTCATTTCAAATATATAGTTTTGGTTTCTCTTTTGTTCAGAAACCAAAAATCAAGGGATTAAAAAGTAGAGCTGATCTGATCTGCAATCATAACACTATTATGCTGGGAGGACACAGTATAGGGTATATAACCAGAAGTATACAATAGCCTATTGTGCTAACATAATTATTATCATGATTGATATCGGAAATCTATCCCGCGGACGACAGTTGATGCTCTCTGTCGAAGGTAGATGGCATATTACACTCACGAGTTCTAGGCCTAGAAATCATATACATGCGCGTATACTGAAGGATGGGGTGGGGTGGGGAATTTGTTTGTTTGTATGAAACATAAACGATGCATGGAGATGATTTGATTATGAATTAGTTTATTATCCCCGGGAAGCACAACCCATACCTCTTTAAGAGGGGCTCCCTCCTATATAACCACCTCTTTCCTAAATTACCCCTTTCCCCCTCCTCCTCCCCTACATTCGATATCTTCATCTCGAGCTCTCCTCCCCATTCTCTTTCACTTCCAATGCTCTCTCTCTCATATGTTTCTCTCTCTCCCGGCCCATATCCCCCTTGCCCTTCAACCCCCCCCACACACACACCCCCCACACCCCAATCTTCTCCCCGCTATCTTCTACTTTTTGCAGTAAAAATTGCTTCAGTAAAAGTCATTAGGTTATTAGAGGTCATATAATGGCCTTCCATCGATTCTGGTACATGGGATTAAGGACATGAATCGATTTTGTTTATAGCACCTATACAATTACAGTAGTGGCCCTTTTGTAATGTCGAATGCAAATATTTCGATGGTCTATATATTTTCACAGTGAAATCAGCTTAGGCTATTTCGTAGTCTCAAGCCAATGCTATCAAACTAAATCAATGCTTTCAAATGTAGACTGTTTTGTTCGACTTCTCTGCTCGTGAATATTGCACTGCGAAATTTAAAAATTTCTTTTGTATACTTAGATCAGGTAACTCGAAAATCCTGTAATTTTATTCGTCACATCACTTATAAGAAACTGAAACCAAAACCGAAACTACCTGTCACAAATGTTTAGTTTTAAACAAAAGGTAGAAACAAAGAGATCGATATCTTGTGATTCAAGTGGTTAGGCAGGACAATAGGAAACCACGTGACCAAAACCAAAACCAAAACTAAAACTATATATTTGAAATGAGGCAGTGTAAGTGAATACAATGACTGCTGCTGCATCTCGGCCATCAGCATTGTTAACATCTTCAATAAATAATGCCTGTCCGATTTAATCGAAATATTACTTGTAATCAGATTACAGAACATGGGCTTATCGTATTTAAAGTCCAGCTTTAGCACCAGCGAAGCGGTTTATGAAATATTCAATGTAGAGCCATCGCCAATAGGTTTTAATAGATTTTAATGAGAGAAATGTCAAGGTCGTAGGGAGTTGCAGCACTGTTTCAACAACTTAATCCAAGGGCTGTTTGGTGTGTTTCTGGTGAGATATTCTATAAGTGTTGGCATCGTTTTAAAATATTATTATTGACTACCCCTCTCCCACAGGTTTTCCGGAATGTTACTCTTCTCTAAATATTATGAAACAGTTCTTTGCGTCAATATATCTTGTTCTTCCGTAACTGATTCCGGGAGACACATGGGACTAAATATCTTCAGCTAGTTTTTAATGCATTTGTTTTCTTTGTTTGTTTGATTTTTTTTTTCTTATTTTTGTAGATATGCTCGTCGAAATGTAGATTTTTGTAGAATTTTGTTCTGCTTAATGACAGAACGGTTAAGGCGTTGCGCTCTCGGCCGGTGAATACGATCTAAAATTATGGTTTCATTTGACAATAGTGATGAACATATATAGTTGTTAATCATTATACTCCTGATAAAATTTCATAACTGCTGGATGAACTTTGCTTCAAAATTGAGCTGGTGTTTACAATCAGGGAATAATTAATAAAATAAATGGTTATGGAAATCTAATGTCATATTATTAAAGATAGTATCAATAGCTTACAAAACGTTTTCTTCTCACACAATGGTGATCAATGGGTTGAATTGTTTCAGGGGCACTTTTTAACCCTAGAACTACGAAGAGGGTGATTGTACCACCCCCACACCCAGATGTTATTATTTGTCATAAAACAACGCATGCGTTTACGCCCAAACGACCTAAGCTAATCGTAGATACATCCTTTGCGCTCATTGTGTTGATACACTTTTCTCCCCAGCACATTTCCCGGGGTAGGACCGGCCATCAAAGATAACCATAGTTTGTATGCGCTTGTATCGGTATTAAATTTTGTAGACGGAGGGCGCCTAGATTAATTTATCTTTCATCAAAGCATTATATAGTTTTGCTTGTAGAATATGTTTTAGAGTATACAACATAAAAACAACCATAGTCAAAAGCCTGGACAGTATTCCAAGACAGACGTACTTATAGACCCTATCGAATACTACGTCACTCGTCATCATTTAAATAAAATTCTGTCCACCATAAGGTACCACAGGGCAATTCGCACGTTGATACAATAAAACATGTGATAGGTATGAATGGTTTTGGAATCGAACTAGACACCTGTCCCTCTGTCACTTAAAACTTAGAACCAACGTGGCTGCCATTTCAATTGTTATACCGTTCCGCTTGAGTTTATTCGATACGGTCTATAGATGAGGTGACATATGTTTACATTTGATACGCCTTTTGTTGGTCTGTGATCAAAACTGTCAGGCAAAAAACACTATAGTTTACATGGAAGAAGTTAATTTTTATTCATTCACTTTGGTTTCAAAGCAAATAATACAAAAAATGGTATTAATCTTGTTTATAAATGCATCAAGCTATATACATAATATCACACAAAACTTCAAAGGTTTTTAAAAGTTGAGTTTTAAAGAGATTATGTGGTCTGTCATAGACACTTCTGTGTTATTTTGCCTGACTTGAAACAACAGAGGGCGGTCTGAATGTAAACATGTGACATCATAGGTCACCTCATCTATAAGCCGCTTATCTTAGAATTGTGGTAAGATAATTAAGATTGATATATTTGCCAGGGGGATGGTCCATACAATCATCCCCCACTAATGTTGACAGCTGTATGTGGGTTTCTGACCAAGTTAACCTCATATTTGGCTATTTTAGCCCAAAAGTGCAAATTTTTGCGCGCCTCGCGCGAATTTTTCCACTTTTGCACCACATTTCAACAGTTTAGCTTCCAAATGGCAACATGTCAAAAAGAATATACGCCACTGCTTCTTAACGATATGTTGTCGTACACGCACAGACATTACATTTTTGAGATCCATGTGGCCAGACGCGTAAGTTAAATGTAAGATTTTAATGTATTTTTATGTCTGAAAGGTGGCGCCCTTTTTGAAAGTACCTATTGGATGTCCAATTGGCTGTCCAATTTGCTATTTTTGGAGAAAGGGGAAAGGTAGCCAATTGGATACCTTTCAGACATCACAATACATTAAAATACCTAATTGTCAAGACATTTTTTATAGTTTTCTATAAACTGATAATTTTTTGAAGACATAAAGGATAAATACTCGTTTTCAAAACTATATAATCATGTGTTCGATGTACTGCATGGGTTCGGGTGGTAGGTCGGAGTGGTTGGCCTATAACCAGTACTGAGAGGCAAATGGGGACCCTGTTTCTCTGAAAATAACATTTAGTATTGGTCATAAGCAAGATCAGACCTACCAAATGTGTAACAACCAGAAGTAACAAAAAATAGCACACACTGCTTGTGTGTAGGTAAGCACTAAAGAACTGACCAAATTCTTTTGTATATGCCTATTGTGATTGTGCAAGCGTGACCTTGTGTGCAGATACACTAAGATGTACACTGCAATTTCAGCTTTTCCATCTATATCTATATGAAGAAATCTATGTTTTGCTAACATTGAACCCTAGAATTGATATTGAAACTTAAATGTCATTTAAAAAATTCATAATGACAACATTTAACATAATAAATCTGATGAAATATATTGTAGGCCTATAATACTATACATGTTAACCATGTTAACTATAGAAATCAAAGGGCATTACATGCTTTCTCTATGGTCCATTGTTAAATATCTATGAACAAGCATCTTGAAAAATGGACTGATCTGGTAAAAATGGTCTCAAAAATTATTGGAAAGAGCTACCCGCTTTGTTTTTTCAGTACTTACTGCCAATCACATGTTCATTAGTATGTAAAAGTGTTAAGAATAACAGTGCAAAAATGCTGTTACTACAGGGGGCAATTTAAGCAGAAACTTAGCTTGTAATCACTGTTGAAGCCAATCTTGAATAGTGGACTGATCATGGGAATCATCTCACTCTGAACTCCTGGTGCATTTTTTTGTCATCCTAAAGATGTTTATTTTGAACTTTATCATTTGTTCATTTCATATGATAGCGTTTTGGCCGATGTTTTCACACATTTCACATCCAGGTGTGAGTTTAACAAACTTTCACTCACATTCATAGGGAACCATTACATAACATTACTCTACAACAAAAACTTCATTCACAAAAATAGATCCTTACACAACTTAATCTTTGCCTCAGCGACATTGCTTAGAGTCTTAGCTTTTCTGTGATACCCTATTTGTTGGGAATTATCTTCAAATTCTCTTAGAAAATTGAAAATAGGTGAGGCTGCATGAGCTCGGTTGTTACGCATTACAGGCCCATATGAGCGCTTGGTTAAGTAATTAACTGCTAATTAAGCAGGTAATTAAGAATTTTGTTTTTGTTTTTTTGGCTGAAATATATACTTTAATATCTTATTAATAAATAGAAACAATTATATCGATATTAATAATAGTTTAGACTGAATTCTAACAATTAAAAGATCAGTGGTGGGTACATAATGCAATTGGTAGGTCTAATGTTGCTTATGATCTATTTGTTTTATTACACCTTATACATATTTATGAGAGAGTGACAACAATTAGGCACTATAAAAAGACCACGGCTTAACTGTTTTATAACTTGAAGTTAAGATTTGTATTTGGATTCGAGAGCTCCTCTAGGCTCTGCACACGCAATTCCCTTCTCCTCACAATACCTCTTCAACAGCCTCATAACTTTATGAATCATAAATTGGGTTTATCGAGCATCCTTTTTCCATTTTTGCTATTGCTAAAATAAATTGGTTAATTCCCGTTTGATCATACGGGGAACCATACTGCAATATAAAATGCCAAGGGAGTACGAACTTTGTCTCTGAGGATGATAATATCGTGAATAGGAGTAGGTTTGGTAAGATTATCTTATTGGGATAGGTCAATCTACTCGGATTGTGTCAAGTTGAGATTGACCAATGAATTGGTGTCATTATCTCATGAATATGTTTGAGGTGTAATAATACTAAAAACTTTTCAACAGCCATGTTGGCCAAGTGTTTGATGTCAAAAATTACCAACATTTGTATGTTAAGATTAATATACCGCAACGAAAGTGACATTTTGTCCCACAATATCCGGAGATGAAAGTACGAAAAGCACTGGAAAATTGTATGATGAGAAATTAGGAAGAAAAGGAAAAAAATACCGTGTTTGTATGCCCCCAGTCTGAAATAGATATAATAAAGCCCTGGTACGTCGACGCGGGCGTGGAATATGCGGAACTACACAAAGTATGCATCATATCTTAATTGGTATTAATAATGTTAGGCATGGAGGCATGGAAGTTTTCGTCAGACGTATTTTTTTATTTTGAATTTTAACGTACACCTGAAAATCTAATGGTGCACCCTTTAATAGAGGTTGCAACAACATCAGCAGTTTCAAAGGCGATTTAATAGCCGTGACAGACCCCGATCTGTGGCATCCACTTATACATATCAATACTAAAGGGTTCACAAAAAATAACCCCCCCCCCCCCTAAAATTACAAGACATTTCTTTGCATAACTTGACATAGATTTCGTTGTTTTGAAAAATCTAAAAACCTGTGAATAAAGGAATCATTTTCCTACCCTCCCAAAATTCTTTCATTAATAAATCGTTTTGTTTTGGCCAAAAAAAAATCACATTTTCCAAAAATGATGCTTTCAGAAAAAGTTGCACTTTTCCACATCCTATACATTTAATGTACAAAAACATTCTCGATATCAATGTTTTGATTTATTTAATGGTGTTTTTGTTTTCTTTAATCTTTATGTATACGATTTCCCAGTCACCCGTGCAATCATCTTTCAGTATGACTAATTAACATGTACGGGGTTTTTCTAGAAGATTTTATTGAGCCGGTGTTTTAAAAATGATAAAATCAATTTAGGAGTTACAAAACATTTCTTTGCATAACTTAACATTTATTTTGTTGATTTGAAAATTTAAAAACATGTGAATAGAGGCATCTTTTTGCTACCCTACCAAAGTTATCCCTTCTCAATATCTTTTTTGTTTTTGTCAAAAATAATCACATTTTTCCAAAATGATGCTTTAAAAAAGGTTGCGCTTTTCAACATCCCATACATGTAATGTACACAACTTTCTCGGTATCAATGTTACGATTGATTTAATTGGTTTTTTTTCCTTCAACTTTTTGTCTCTGAACTCTTAGTAACCCATGCAACCATCAAGTAGTGCAAAATAATAATTTGTTGAAGCTAATTTTGATATAAATGAGGATGTTGAAAAGTGCAACTTTTTCTGAAAGCATTAATTTTAGAAAACGTGATTTTCAGACGAAAGAACGTTGGGAGGGTAGAAAAACAATTCCTTTATTCACAGGTTTTTAAATTTTACAAATCCACGAAATGTATGTCAAGTTATGCAACAAAATGTTTTGTAATTTTAGGGGGGAGTTATTTTTTGTGATTGAAGGTCTTTCTTTTATCTATTGACCTCAAAGAAAGGATTGAAATTATCATATTGCCGTCCCTGACCTGTTTCCACACATTATTAATGAGTCGCTAAGGGACCGTGCCTACTGTTATACTTCAGCGAATACGTATGACCACTACACAGTTCAATGGCCTTATTGTGATTTGGCGGGCGTTTTAAAAAGACCGTTCCTGAGCGTAACATGATGCGTGCATGGGCATAATTCCGGGCAAGGAACAATAGAGACAAATTGCCTGGCAATGACGTCACATGTAACCCCAGTCTATAGTGTGACCAGAACATTATAGGCTGGGGGTGGTCATTTATAGTACGATCAGTACGAAAAGTCCAATGCGATTTTTAATGTATTTTCTAAAATTAAAAGAACCCCTTTTTAGCGGGAATTTTTGTAAGTTACACAGCTGAAGTTGTGAAAGGGTTGAAAGACTACAATATTTCGGCAAAAACAAGAATATGTTTGTTTGCTTTATTCCTATAGCCACATCCCTTAAATACGTGGCTTATGGCTGAACCATTGGCAGGATATACATCTATGACAATGACAAAGGTACCAAAAGCTGAATTTTTATGATTTTTACGATCATCCGGATGAGCAAATAACTGAATGGGCCTTTAATTGAACAGCAAAAAAAATACTTTTTATGCTGAAATTACCAATAATAAAATTTTGTTTAAAGTCATCTAACTCTCAACAATAATTTTTAAACCGGCATATATTTTTTCACATTATCTACTTATTATTGTAATTCAACCTGTCAAAATGGGAATAACATATTGTAGTGTAATAATACTGAAGAAGAAACGAATATTATATCACTATTTAATCGCGAATACTTTCCTGTTGTGCAACAAATCACTTTACATTTTTATTAAGTTCCTGCTCGCATTTGTAGGGATAACTAGGCTAATGTTGCTATTTTGTTGTGTGCTAAAATTCATACAGGGAAACACGATATTCAATTGTTGGTTAATAGTCTGCTATATAATACATGACGGCTCTGTCCGACTAATTAGATAAACCAACAATAAAATGTATCTCTAATATGATTCAATGGTGTGAGGCACTGCATTTTTTCAGGATAATGATTAAGAGACAGTTTACAAACACCTTTTTGTGTGTGTGTGGGTGTGTGGGTGTGTGTGTGTGTGTGTGTGTGTGTGTGTGGGGGGGGGGTGATGCCAAAAAATCCCTTCGTCAAATTTTTTTCGCCCACTCCCTCCCACTCCTTTCAGATCTCAAAGATGTCACCCACCCCCTTTGACATGAAATGTATGGGTCAACACCATAGAAAAACATATAAACATATAAATTTTCCCAGGAAAGTTTGTGCTAATTTTTTTCACCCACACCCTTAGGAGGGTCACAACTTTTAAGGCCCCTATTTGCATCAGGCCCCCCCTAACAAGTGTTTGTTAACGGTCCCTAAGTGTTTTATTTTATTACGATATATGAAAAGAGTAGTAGTTCTCTCAAATTTCGTTGCTAATTACTTCGTATATTTTGCACAACAAAGACAACACATAATGATGAAGGTGTCATTTTTCGGTAAAAATACAGAGCTAGTGTAAATCAATATTTTATTTTTGTCTTCGCTTGTCTACGATACAATCACAAGGAAATATAAGCATATTAATGATATATTCGACTCTCTTGTTCGTAATGTTGCTTGAAATCCAATCTTCTTCTAAATTCATCTCTTATCTCAAATTAAATTACAATTTTTTGGGAAATTAAACACATTACACTTTTGAAGGAAGCCTAGACAATATTGCTGCGAGAATTTTATTTCATAGTGATGCACATGATCAGGTGTATTTATCTTTATGAAAAGGGGCAGAAAAAACACAGCCAGTATTTCAATCATTACGTTTTTCCTTATCCTTACACATTAGAAAGCCAAATGCGTTCACATTTAACAGTTGTTCAATTAGTTCTTGAAATGGAAGTGGTAATTTGTGAAAGACACACACGATATCGGCTATTATTCAGGTATGCACATGATGATAATATAATGTATTTGTTGATACCATGCTGATCATGCATTGTTCGCCCTCTAACGATGTTTTAATTAAGATTCCCGGGACGTTTAGTATTGGTGTGCCTTATTGTAGCGAAATAAAATTATTGCAACCACCTGCTCGTCAAAATCGGGGCACTTTTTCAGTTTCCATATTAAAAGACGTCTACTTTTTTTTTATTAATGTTTATTATTCTTTTCGGCTGTTCTTGAAGCTCTTTACAACCAGAGAATACACCCAACCTACATACAGTCAAGGAACATTAGAGAAAAGACCTTGCCTGGAAAGAGACAAAATATATAAATAGAGAGGAGTGTTCATTTTAGTGAAAATAATTGCCTATACCATCTTACGTGGAGCTGGGTAGTCGATCACACTTCGAGGGAGATGCGTTGTTGAAGCCCAGAGATTTGTATTTTTGCTCTTGGAAAAATATGCAAAGTGACATTGACTTCAAACTTGATATTTATATCAGAGGTTTTAGCTGCCTTTCTTATTTAGCCCAATAACCGACGACACTGTCATTTTTGCACTTAAGCAGGATTTTTCAATTTTGTGAGGTCATACTTAATTACGTGAGAAATATTGGTAGGTACCTATTTTGGTATTACTATATAAAAGATACTTAGCTATCGATCGGTATAAAATAAATTAGAACAGCATTTACAACTAATTCGAGAATGGCTGTAAAATTACATATATGTGTAGCCAATTGACTGTGATAAGTTGCATAACTTCAGGCAACAGTACTGATAGATGGATATCATTCATCATCATTAGTCTTTTTCAGAAAATATAACCACATGAATTATTTGAGAACAGTGATTATAAAAGCAGCAAATATCGTTCCATACTGGTATCAACGGATATCATCAAATACGAAACGGGAAGAAGGTCATAAAAATGAGTAATTGATGTATCATCTTGTCTTGATGGGGCGATCTGTCATAATTCTAGTCGAGCTTCATTGTTTTCTATAACCACATTGCATATGCCGAACACGCAATCTTTAACAAATGCACAATATTAAAAGAAGGTGTTAAGGAACCGTTCACAAACACTTGTAAGGGGGGGGGGGCTGATGCAAAATGGGGGGGGGGGGGGCTGAACATTTTTGACCCTTCTAAGGGGGGCTGAAAAAATGACCACAAATTTTCCTGGAAAAATTAAGTTTATATGCTTTTCTATGGGGTTGACCCATAATTTTCATGTCAAAGGGGGGCCTTGAAATTTTTGAGATCTGTAAAGGGGGGGGCGAAAAATGTTTGCGATGAAATTTGTTTGCATCAGCCCCCCCCCTCTTACAAGTGTTTGTGAACGGTCCCTAATCGTACACATTTTATGTTACTTTCTTATCTTATCTTATCTTATCTTATCTTATCTTATCTTATCTGATCTGATCTTATCTTATCTTATCGTATCTTAAGAGAGGGGGCAAATACGTTCTTAGAAGTGTGTTGCTTGTCTGAGGGTAATGAATTTGGTCTCATTTGAAAGCTTGTTCCATAATAGCATTACTGCAACAAAGTTCATATTTGCATCAATGTTAAGGGATGGACATGTAATTTGTTCCCGACGAAGGTAAAAACTCAAATGCATTTTACCAATGTACATTTGCTGTGAACGATGATGAAATCCCCCATATCCAATGGCAGCGAAATAGTCCCTCGAGTTTACGAATGGAATGAGTATCCTTGGAGATCATTCATGATAAAAAGATCTGATGATTTAACTACTAATGACATGCGTGCTGATACCAAGGCATGGTAATGAATGGTTTCCCCATCAAAGTGGACACTTAAAATCCTTGGAAAAAATACAGAGACATCTGGCACGTGCCTGTATTCCAGCACCTAGGGGAGAGTTTGAGTATGGTGTACGCATGGAAAAAAACTAGGTCTGATGGCTGTGTGCAATATATACAATTGTCTTGCTAGTTCCTGTATTGCCAAGTGTTTTTACTGCAAGCATGATATTGATCCTTCGGGTATATTTCCATCAATACTCATCATAGTACGGTAACTCTTTTAAGTTCTTACATTCTTATGCTAGAACCAATAGTTTTAAATATACTGTCTTTAATCGTTTTCCAGTTTATTTTGATCAACGTCCTCCATCACTCAAAGACCATTTCTTGTTTAGTATCTATAATTTCCTGGACAATCTAAAAAACATTTCAGAAAAATTAGCTGGAATTCAAAATAGTTTTCATGTTAGGCTTATTTTATTACCTAAATGTTGTGCTTATTATCTAGCCTCTTCTTATGTTGGAGAATATAGGCAGATTGCATCCTTTGCCCGTTCCCCTGTGATACCTGTCTGTGTTCCTATGGGAACCAATTAGGTTTAGTCACTTTAAAAGCTTGTTAGAGCTGAATTTCAGTGGTTTCTGGTTGTCGGACATCAAGCGGTTGATTGCAGTACACAAAACTAAAACGTTAAAAAAAGTTTTGTTCATTTCAAAATAAGACAAATTTTCATGACGGTAACTTTTTCCCCCTAAAAACACCTGTGTTTACTATTAAGTATTAAAATAATATTTAACCGAATAAGAATGAACAACTCAAAATATTGGACTAGCCTAGCCTGTCGTCTACCACACGGTAAAAAGGATAATAGAAAAAAAAACACCGCATCGTTTATTTTCTAGTTAAAGTCATATTTGGTATTTCAGCATACACTATTTGAATATCAAATGAGTTGAAGGAATTGGGTCTTTACATCCATCAATCATGTTTAATTTTGAAGGCATAATTCTAATGAAATTTCAGATGACACCATGATTTGTTTGCGGTATATAGTGCTGATCCTGGTATATATGCCATCTTTTACATCCGTGTTCAAATACGTCCTATAAAAACACAAAGAAAGTTCAACCTGGCACGATTTTGCTTATAAAGGCATGAGACTAGTCACGAATTACAGATTGACTGCACATTTACACATCAACAATAACAGGTGCGGCAACAAGTCTCCAACTGACGTCAACCTCGAAAAACATCCAATTCACCTTACATTTCTATTTTTGCCAATATGCTCCACACTGCAATCCGTACAAATAACTTTGATGTCAAGTGTGTTACGAAGAAGTGTAGTGACAAAGACCATTCATTAACTTAATTTGCATTAAGTTTGAAAATGTCAAATGAGCAAAACACACCAAATAATTATACATTTAAAGTTAGATGCATAAAGTGTGATCTAAGTAGCTGTTAAAAATAGCCCATATCTCACGTTAGTAAAATAATGACATTTTTACCTGCTAAACTTCAAAGTTCGTTGTTATAGCTATTTACAGTATAGTAAGTAAAACGTTTGTACTTGAGTTTCAACTAGTAACTAACCACCCGGGCAAAAAATGACTCCACCATTACACTTTTTTGACACATTAGGCACATTTATAGACAATGGATACGTGCCAAGTAAGAGCCCTGGTCATATTTGAGTGCTTATGCCCGATATCATAAAACATTTCTGAGATGATTTGCTAGCCATTAACTGGGTCATTATAACAAAGGTTCCAGAAACCCATCTGATAAGTACTTGTTTTGGAGGTATCAACTTACATATTGTTTTAAGTGTGTTCTTTCCAATAAGTAAAACAAGTTTTGTAACAAAGTTTGGCAACACGTATATTTCATCTTCCCGAGTGAAAAACCATTAGGTATCTGTAAAAAAATCCAACAACATTTGTGATGCAAATGATAAAGAAACAAGGCTTAATAATGTGTTTCCTAATTGTTAAAAACAACATGCGACTTTCCTCCGTAGGGCGATAAGGATCACCTTTTAGTGAAATTCTTGGCAAGAAGTAAAGTTCCAACTCTGGACATTTGTCCTGTGATTCTGCAGAAATAAAAATGGTTCAGGTCGTGTGTCTGCAACTTGAAACCGTCCTGCTTGTGAGCCTCGATTAACATTTCCTTGAGAATAAAGGGATCAGTTAATTCCTGTCAAAACTTGAGATATTTATTAGTTACATTGTAAATACTCCGTGTAATATGCACCTTGTGGGCATACTGAAATCAACTCCTTTCGCCGACGGACTCATTGTGACAGATGATCAATTACTTCCTTGGCAGACAGCATTAGAATTTAAAAACAGCAGAAAAGTCAACCCATTGGATAGAGTGTTAGATTATCCTTTTTTCTCGTCACTTGCATTTACTTTTCTTTGTGGGAAAGAGGGTAGTAGAAAGTCTAGTTACCAATCAAAAATGGTTCAATTTACGAAACGCCTACATTGAATGTGTTACTCGTCGCTTTTATTTTTATCATTTTTATAGCGATTGATGAATTATCTGATGACAGTTCGCATCTTATTCTTTCTTTCGTCTTTAAACAGTTTTATGTTTTCCATGTCACCTTTAGGGAGGCCTATTGGTAGTTCATTCTCTACATAAATAATAAGTAAAACAGTTACCAAAATCAACATAAAAACGCTTGCATATATACCTTAACGACTTAATCTAAACGTTGATCCATCGTTTGCGCTTCTTTTAGTGATGAAAAAAATATTGACACCAGCACCATACCCGGGGTAAGGCTGGCCATCAAAATTACACCGTGGTAAAATCCTTGTAAATATTACTTATCTTGTCATCTGGTTATTCTAGAGAGAAAGATATACAATAGGTTCAGGTCATGTGTCATCTTCTTCAAACCCGTGTGGTTGTCAATCTGGCCAAACATGCACTCGTGAATAAAAGGATCAGCTAATTAATTCCATGTCAAAACTTGAGATATTTATTAGTTACATCGTAGGCATATTGATGTCAACTCCTCTCCCTGGAAGACTCATTTGGACAGATGATCAATTAATTCGTTTGCAGATGCCATTGCAATTTTAATAACATACCACGAAATGTAGCCTCTTTGAAAAAAAGAGTTTAGAATAATATATGAAGAGTTACATAATTATAGTCGTCTTATAGCATGTATTACTCGAAACCTACGACATATCAATAGTATTGCTATAAGATTATTATTATTTTTTTTTGCCTGCCGTTTGCACTTCTTTTCTTCGCGGGAAATAGGGTTAGCAGAGTATACCCATCTTATTCAACATGACTGTTAACCATTCGTCAAATAAGTGGTTTAATTTACCAGACGCCAATATTGAATTTGTCGAGCGAAGCTTTTGTTTTTATCATTATAACATAGTAATTGATGAATTAGCTGATGGCCATTCTTTGTCTTCATATGTTCTCGATATCACATTAACGGAAGCCCGTCGGTGGGTTGTGTTGATGAATAACAAAATAAACCTTCTAACAATTTGAACAAGTTTAGCTCAGCGGTGCTCACACAAGTATTCTATTACATAATTGGATTATCTGTCACAACTTTATGAACTTTAAACACCGCCAGTACAGGGCAACCATTTAAATAGCATGAAGTTTATAAATTGGTGTTAAAGGACACTTCATAGAGCATTCCTGACGTATGTTTCGTTCACATTTCTACGGATAAAAGTTCCTCAGGCAGGCTTCATAAAATTAATGAAAAAAATAATAAGGATGTTTGTATACAGGTTGTAACAAAAAGGTTATACAATTTAGATAATAGCATTAGGCAAACATATTTCACCTATTGATTGTATTGGGTTTTATTTGGTCGTCAAGGTAATTTCTTATCCTACTACATTAGATCTGTTTCAATAAGTTCAGTGGTCTACAAGCGAAGATATGGTCAATTGTGTAGTAGTGCTAAAACAGCTTGGACCACTTTCATGTCTTTGTGTAGCAACAGTGACTGACTTGAGTTGAATCATAAACCATCTGGTCGGTGCTTTGAAGATAGGTAATTTAAAACAATGGCATTTAAAGTGGTATTTTACTTTATAAATTTAAAATTAGTAAGAAAACATAGAACCGTTGCGTTTGTGTTTGATGATAAGTATGAGAATTCATTCTAACGGTACTGAACTAAAACAGGGAATTAAAAACCTCGGTCGAGGTTTTCCAAAGTTTAAAAAATAACGGTTACTTGATGAAATAACGGTTAGTTAATGAAAAAATAAGAAGTGAAATTTAGCAGCACGACGAGGTTTATTTACCCGTAATAGAGTTCTATTGAATTCGCTATTGTATCCGCTATTGTATTCTATTCATAAAAACTACTGCAGGAATCGCGGCAATTCCTGAAATACACATTTATTGCTGATCTCTACCGCCGGCGCTTCGCAATTATTAATTTTCAAAATGATCCCATATTTTTACGATTTTATATTTATATGTGCTTTTTATATAATATTAATAAATTGCAATTATTAAAACTACAAACTTTTAAAGTGAAAATATATTTACCATCGAAAATATATCATACTTAAATTCTATAGAAGCTATAATATCCAACCCAGAAGTGCCCATTTATTTTCTAAATTGTTGAAATAGCGCCCAAATATCCCCGCAAATATCTTATACACGATTTTATTGATTCATTTTGGGCTTACCAAAAGTCAGAAGTCGTCAAAAAGGGCAACATCCTCACCATTTCCAAACTGCTTTACAAATTATCCTCGCTTGACCAAACACGCATAGTACGTTGATCGAAAGACGTAGCAGAGTTATAAGACACCGCGTGGGGGACTCGATCTTTTGTGCGTAATTATAGAGTGCCAGGGGATTCACTCTATCATTTAAAAAGTTATTTGAAGAAGTTAAAGAGCCCTAAGAATAAAAAACTGTAGTGTAATTCACGCCAGACACAATTTCTTTATATGACAAAAATTAATTTTTGTAATCGATAAAAAAACAAACGTTTAATATCAATTTTAAATTTAGCCTGAATCGGTAAATATGGTACCTCTCGCCCTTTTTTTTAGGTCAAGGCTGTTTTTACCATTATGCAGCGAACCATTGTTGAAGCTATTTCACATACATGTACAAAACATATTAGAGAAAGAATGAGCCATATACTGTTGAAATATCTTTTGTTGATTTCGAATGATAATGTCATGAAGTCGTAAATTTTAAGGTCAAATTCCTAAAACCAAAACAAAACATTGCGACGCAGATATTTCCCGACTTTCATCATCACATCAGTGTCTTTATTATTTGTTTGAAACCTTTCCCAAACGTTCGTGCTCTTTATGCATAAAACGGCTAATCTATCTTTACAAAACGCGTCTTTTTTTAGTAAACAAAAGGCTAAATATGGCATTATGAGATTTATCATTTATCATTACACTCCACCACTCAACTGTCACCGTGGCCGAGCGGTAAAGCGCTAGACGCGTAATCCGAAGTTCCGAATCGCTGGTTCGAATCCCAACGAAGCCTGTAGACACATTTTTTTAATTCAAAAATCATGATCGCATTCCGAAATGAGTCACTTGTCGGTAAATCATGTATCGTATCCTTAACAATGCAAAAGAGATGTGTATCTTAGCCACTAACACTAGCCCATTTACAAAAACCTATTGAACAGTAACGTAGTCAATCGATAGTGCGGACACTCTTCACTCGCAAACCACCAAAATTCGTGCTATTTTGGCGTTGGAAAAGAAATCTCGTGAATAGAGTGCCCTCTTAACAATGATCTACTATCTGCCTACATGTTTACACTCTAGAAATACCAACTAAAATCATCCAACAACTTCATTTTAAGAATTATTTCAGTATAGAAATCAATAGGAATAGAAAGAGTATGGTCTACACATTCCAGGAAAATGTTTCATTTGTTTCTTCCACCATTCTATATTTCCCTAAAATTATTACATTTTTTCTCCAAAATCCTATGTAAATGATTCTCCACGCTACGCAGAAATTATGTGCGATAAATCATACACATTTTACACAATTGTACATAACTTTAGACAGTATTGGAATATCTTGGTGGTTTTTAGGCATTGTGAAGGGCAACATAAGTACATTAAGAAATCAAATATCGCGCCATCGTCGCAACCTCCATGTAATCGAACGTCGTAAAAGTTAATCTGATAACAATAGAGGGTATTCATTACTTCATCATTTATGTGGTTGCTCATGCATCAAATTCATCCACATAGGCTGTTTAGCTGAATCGGGAAGTGACCTCTTGAAATGATATCACACTGATTAGACTGATCTATCTTTATGTTGTTACAGCGAGGCACACATACAATGTTCAACACAAAGTGAACGATGTTATAACGTGGAGGGCTAACAAACCAACACCGCCAAATTCGACTGACGTGTGTACAACGTGGGATGCTATGAGGAAATTGAACATGCGTTTTATGATCATGCATGTGTGTTTATGGTTCGGATAGCGGTTACTTAGCAACTCTCGTTCCGCTTGGGTTTATTGAATACACTCTATATAAAGTCATCAATATGTCGTTTTCAGTTCCTGGCTCAACTATTGGGTTCAGCTATTAATTTTTTAAATAATTCTTTTACCCCATAGCATTAAAAAAACTAGTATTTTGATAATTAAAATAGCTGGATGCGGTATGCAGCTGATTGGGGTGGTCACGGGTCGTTAAAACCACTAACCGCGAAATGATGATAGCGAACTAGTTTGCCCCGCAGGTCTTCAAAGAACCACAAACTGCGAAATATGGATATCCAACTAGTTTGCCCCGCAGGGCTACACAGAACCGTTAACCGCGAAATATGGATATCCAACTAGTTTGCCCCGCAGGGATACAAAGAACTGCTAACCGCGAAATATGGATATCCAACTAGTTTGCCCCTCGGAGTTTCAAAAAACCACTCACCGCGAGATATGGATATCCAACTAGCAGGGCTACAAAGAACCATTAACCCCGAAATATGGATATCCAACTAGTTCACCTCGCATGGCTACAAAGAACCACTTACTGCGCAATATTTTTTTATTTCAAAAAAAGAATTAATATCTACCAAAAAACGTTTCAAAACGTAAAAAGTGTCCAAAGTTTAAAAAATCTTTCCTGTGTGGCTTTTCACCATTTTTTAAACTTGGTCCTATTTAGTAAAGTAGTAATAACATGAAGAATGAGTCCTAATTTCTACATGCAACAATGTGCTCTTATAGGTTCGAAAGCGGTGCAATATGATATGTATTATCAAAAACATTTCAAGGTTTATGTTTTATTATATTGCGTGTTCATAAAGGGTAGTAGAGTATTATATATAGTTAGCAAATTGACTGTGTGTCAACCTGCTATATAAAGGCCCTACATCTGTGCATAAGGCGCAGAATCGCACATGACGATGAGTATTTGTTACTTTTTCTTAAATCAAAATATATACATTATAACGTCAATGCGGAAAAACTTCAATTACGCACGAACATTAACTCATTTGCTCTACAAAATAAACAATAACAACTAAGAAAATCAACAAGAAGCCTATAGATGACTTCGTATGGGTCTTTAGAAACTTTCATCAATGGGACCACGTTTAAAAAAGGGTGAAAAGCCACACAGGAAATATTTTTTAAACTTTGGCCACTTTTTACGTTTTGAAACGTTTTTTGGTAGATAAAACATAACACGTAAAGTGCTTTTTTTCTGTTAGCCAAGATACGACTGATTCTACTGCATATCGCCTTTACACCATTACCCCCTTTTTTTTTCTGAAAAAGCGAAAATGCAATTGCTGATCATAAAAGTCAATTTTACGCAATGCAACCTTGATATGCGCGTAAATGTAAAAAGTGGCACATAACTATGTGGACGATTTAGTTAATTGAGCATATGGTTTGTTTTCGAACTAGCACAGAAACCAGGTCATTTTTTTCTGTTAGCCAAGGTGTTATTGATTCCTCTGTATATACAATTTTTGCCATGATCTCTTTTATTATTGTTTGAAAAGCGAAATTATAATTGTATAATTTACATTGTTACAGTTTCTAATACTCACCACCCGCACCCTCAAACCCACTGAACATGCACGTATTGTATACTTCATCTTCATGCTTTGAAAAAGCCTTTTCGGTGCTCTGTGTTTGATAACCCAACTAATTTGGGAAACAATCTTATTTATGATACTATTGCTTTATTCAGAGAAAACATTAGCAGGAAATAATTAGCCCTTAGGGATGTTTCTGTTAATCCCTTTTCTCGACACCATACAGATGGAATTTGTATTTTGTCTGTGTGAAGTAGCCCACGCAGCTCATGAATACCATGACATGCTTGTAACGACCGCGTTTTCTATTGCGGCTATACTAGTTTAACAAGTTTTCAGTTGTCTTTGGTTCCCGCCGCATCAATACGTGATATGAACACGGACAGCACCCCAACAGCTCAGCTACCTCACCCTCTTTAGTTGTTAACAATAAAACATGATTACGTGTGATAATATTCATCCCTCAGATTCATTAATATTTTCTAAGCAAATGATACTTCTAATCATGTAATCTGTGATTAAAGTCTATTCAAATAAATATTCAGACTCGCTTTTAATATATACGACTACGACTATTGCCTTCATACTAGAGTTATTTTGGGCTGTTCCGATGCTATCTTTGCTATTAGCACGACGTAGCATCTACTTTAAGGCATCATTGAAACGTTCATAGTTAGAGGGAGTTTATATTGTAATTGGGTTATACTTTCTACCATTCCGAGTGCTGATATTGAGTGCAACGTCGGTCCATGTGGCGTCATTTCAAGATTAAATACTTTTAGAAAATATTAGACAAAATAGTGACTTTATTATTTTGGTATCATTTAAGTTTCTTGCATTTCTTCAATGTTAAGACATTATCCATAATGATGACTCCCAAATTAAAGTAAAGTACGTAGTTTAAGAAATGTTTCTTATAAACTTGAATTGACTTTTTAGAAAGATATCTTTGTAAGCGGGATTTTTAGAGATCGATCAAAGATCTACATTTTTCTTTCGTGATAGACAACATGAAGCGGGTTCTCTCTTGTTTGACTTGGCTACAGCATTTATTTCTTACAATTTGTTAAAGTCACTTAAAATTATTGATGAATAAGGAGACTACCCTAAGTAATTTTTTAAAGATATATCAAAGACAACTGAAAGTTGGGATAGTGTTTTTGATTCGCTTGAATTATGGAATTCCTTATGCTCACGCAAAAATGCTCAAGTAAAAAAACAAAAAACAAAAACAAAACAATGACGGATGTGGTGAATAGTGTAGCTTGGTAGGGTCGATCTCTGGAAGTCCCTCTTGTCATGTTATAGACCCATATCGAAAGAAGAATGAAACTGCAAGAGCAAAACTAAAAAAATAACTTTATGGTCCAGTCGTTTTGATACAAACATCCCAACGAATAATTGACAAGCAGACGAAATAGATATGATTGCATTAAAGCAGAGTAAATAGAACATGCTACGGCAATAGCAAAGATGTGGTTTAACATCATTATTGGAAATATTCTCGTTGGATGGAAGTTATAGAAAGGATGAGTAATTTAACACTAGGAATGTTCATATGAATGAACGCTATACTGCGTAACGGGTATGCTATATTTAATGGATCTTACATTCATTTTCTTATAATCAACGTGTTTCGACTTATATCCATAGATCTAAATAAAAAACATAGTGCACAGAGACTAAATGAACCATAATAAGATCTACTTCAATCTGGGCGCCAATTCATATTGGGTATAAGTACGCGTCAAATACGAACACGTATAATGTAGGGGTTTTTTTTTCGCACGGCAAATAGGGTCCCTCTCACTTATTTCCATGCACAACTTTCATTAGCCCAGCAAAGGTGCGTTGCATTGAAAGAATTGACATCATAAAACATCTGTCTTATATGTACATGTATTATTTTGCTAACTACTGATGTAAAATACACAACCAAAATGTCGAACAGTATTCGTTAAACACTGCAATACCCATCGATGCACTAAAATTCCACCAAGAATTTAACGTACACAATAATATCGCAGTTTACATAAATCCGAGTGATTGGGGAGTGATAATGCTAAAAATTGTCTGGAGAAGATAAAACAATATTTTTAAGCAGCCAAGGAGAACGTTCCATAGTGGTTCTATATGTGATTCAATAAGGTCCATAAACTTGGTTAGCATGGTTAGAGGCGTATTGACATAGAATGAGTGATTAATGGTCCTATTTCGATACGGGTTCATCTGCAGATACGTGGGTTGAGTTCATCTTAGCATTATTTAGAACACACCTACATGTGATGCTGACTGATGTTTAAGACGACTTGCGAGACACGTCATGAAACTTGTTCAATATTTGCCAGCGTGTCTGCAAATTAATATACAACCATCTCCGGGGCTTGATGAAACTCTATGCGCTCAAAGAGAATCACAATTTTCAGTGAATACATAAAGTTTCGTCAGGCTATAATCTGAAAAGTAATTGAGATATAGATGATTTGCAAACCCTAGAGGAACCGTAAGATGGTAATGAAGTGTAAACATCATGAGCAGAAACAAGTTGGAGTTAAATATCTTCAACTAGAAATACATGGTTTTGGTATCATGCCAAAAATACCCAATTGGACAAAATTTTCATCTAGAAAAACTGGAACATTTGATCCAAAAATCATCACTTTCATGAAATATGGTTCATGATATTTGATGCATGGACATTGATGTAAATTGATTTCGCTAACCTTAATCTTGAAGATCGGGTGGGTTTTAAAATTAAACAGTCTTAAGATGATTGTTTAAGTAGATATACATTTAAGTTCGAGAAGTTACATTCTAAACCTCATGGCATATGTACATAAGAATGAATTGATTTTGAACAATGAAGAAATAAGGCGGCCTTTAATGCTACACTGACCCTGGCAGGACGTGGAAATGCAAGACATTGGCAATTAATATATGCTACTATTGAAAATAAATGATGCAAACCCATGAAAATATGAAATGATTTTACGGAACTCGAGTAAACTGACATGTAGTAAATTGAGAGAGCAGACAAAATCGCAGCTTGGTTTAAAACCGGAAACTACCTGAATTACAGTAGGTACACGGGTAATCTCACCTAGTCTTGATTGCATACTCGCTCACTGTGTCTTAGCGGTCAACTATATTATATCAAATATGAAGAAAGGAGGCGGCCTATATGTTTTACCCTGACAGGACGTAAGACAAGGCGAGACACAATTAATATTATGTGAGGATCGAAAATAAATGATGTAAGCCTATAGAACTATGATTTAAATGACCTTATGTAGCTCGGGCAAACTGACATAATAAATTAAGAGAGCACAAACAGCGGGGTTTGAACCACGGATCTCACGATTACTAGTGGAGAGTTATACCACTAGACTCTCTAAGTTTACAGTTGGAACACAGTGCTAACCTCTGGTAATTACAAGACCAGAATGTCGCAAACTATTCGACACTACTACGAGGGTCATTCAATAAGTTCTACCGCCATAGTCTTATCTCTGGTATCGTAAGTGTCAGAAAGTTGAAATAGCTCATGGTTATACTCTTTGTGTGTCTGCTGAACCTTTTGATGACTTCTTCTCATATAAAACATCTTTTATTTTGTTTTGAAGTCACAAGGCATGCCAGGGAACTCAAATAGGAACAACATATTTACCATGAGTAAGCAGTTGAACAACTACATATAAAACATTTTTATGGAGATTACTCAGAGCTACAATATGATGATTACTAAACGTTTCCGATGTACCAAATCTGTAATCGCTTTAACCAATCAACCAAAATTCATATTTTCATCAAAGAACTTTTATTTTGCAGCTGAGATTTACATAATCACGGGTAATTCCAACTGAATGACCCTCGTATTCCTATCCATTCGCTAAAGTTCCACTAAGAATCCATTTACCTACTTGGTAGTTTCACAGATTAAACATATCTGAGTGATTGCGGAGTGCTGAAGTGAAGGGTGTGACGAAAACTGTATATTCAATAGTTCTCGATCAGCCCAGGCAAAAAAATACCGCGCCCAGTCTCATCTGAAGATATGTAGTTTGAGGTATCCCATAATTATTTATAACACCCTTCATAATTGCTGACGGATGTTCAAGGCGCCGTGTGAAACAAGTCATGAAAGTTGTTAAATATTTGCTATAGTGGTGTCTGCAAATATATTGCCAACTTCGGGGCTTGATGAAACTTGCCAATGTGCTCAATGACATTAAAAATACTCTATCATATATACCTGTAATAGCTCGGTTTTAGTATTAAGTAAAGTTTATTGTAGAAAAATGAGTAGGATATTTGTCAACAGATAATCCGAAAAGTTCGCGGAGTTGTTAATGTTGTTGATCAACATACTCCAGTGTTTGTATTGACTCTACTATAATATCCTTGCCTGCATTACAAACTAATGAATCATCCATATAATGCCGTTTTTATGAATGTAGGGGTCAAATATCTAGTTTCAGCACATTGTAAAAGTTAAATTGTCCATTTCTAATGTTATAATCGGTATTATTAAACATAATTTACATCAAGTACAAACATGCAAAATAGCTATTGTTATGCTTCAGTTAGTGACTTCAATTGTATTCCCAAGTGGCCGAGTTTGTGATGCTACAATTTTGATGCCGCCTGCAATGATATTGGTTGATAATCAGTGGCAAAGAGTTTGTTGAGAAAAGTTAATTTCATGTGGTCAAGAGGTGCATATAGCACGGAGCCAGTATTTGCCACAAACACTTCAACATATTTTTAACCGACAAATATTTTTGCCAGGCAAAGGCGGACTATAGTTATTTTCTATCTTTGTCAGGTATCAAGTGGACTACAGTTGTTTACTTTTTAAAGTAAACGTGTAAAACTTGTAAAAAATGATTTGAAGGTGAAAAGGTTTAAAGATCAAAAATATTGATTTAGATTTGAACGAGATTTGATCTTCTTATCTTACTCAAACAATTCTGCCAAAATATTCAGGCAATATCCGGTGCTTGAGAGTGACTTTTGTCCTTGGGATATGATTCAATATTTGGGAACTATATAGTTGTCTTTATGTCGTATAGATTTACCTGATTGTTTTAACAAGAACTGTATTTCATTGGAAACATCTTATCGACTACGTTCAATTCCGGAGGGGCCAGAATGACTTAGTGTCTTATCTGTGTCTACCTTAGTCAAGCATCAGGTCGAGATCAATTGTGTACCTTAGTTTGTAACAAAAATGATTTGCAGGTGAAAGGGACATCTCCTAAGATTTAAAGTGTTGATTTAGATATGAACGAGTTTATGATGTAAATGAAACAAATATCCAAAGTTTCTACTAGAGGTAACTGATCCAGCCAACACGAATTAGGAACTCAAGACCTGGAGTAGTTTTGGTATTTGTACAGTAACAAAAAAATACTCAGGGTAACATTAGGACTTATCTTACTCAAATAATCTGCCAAAATGTTCAGGCAATATGCGGTGCTTGAGGGTGATTTTTGCGTTTGGATTTTATATAATTTTTAGGAACTATATGACTGTCTTTATTATTTTATGTCGTATTGATTTATCCGATTGTTAAGGACTGTATTTCATTGGAATTTCCGTACGTATCAAGCAAATTTACCAAATCGCTGATACAATTACACCTTCACTTTAAAATACCAGATAATCAAAACTTGATTTGATTATACAGACCCGGGAGACTCATTAAGGTTAGCCGAGAGTTTTTCATGCGCTTGATTTCAGAGGGGCGTAAGTTCATAAAGAAACAGCCATGCAGAAAATGAACAAGCGTACTGGAACGTAGGCCTACTTTACAATAGAATATTGATCCACGGTCAAGACATGAAACTTGGCTTAGCTCGTGCCCGGAGCTTGTGAGTCGGGGGCGGGCAGGGGTTACATGAGGGGCGACATGCCGGGTCGGATGCCGGGGGAGGGGTACAAGCCATTTTTGGCAATTTTCATAAGCATTTTATAAATTTTAAAATTGATTGGGGCACTTCGTCAAGCTACGCCCTGGAAAATGTGTTGATTTTGAATTTATAGCCTTGATATCTTTGATGAAATAAATCAATGCTGCTATTCCCCTGATTACAATGTAATAGGGTACAACAATAACATCAACAACAATATCAAAAAGCAATTATTTGCAAATCGAATTTGGGAAGAATATTCAAAAGACAGACTTAGCAGGCCTACAAATTTCTGAATTATATAAAGTGAAAAACAATCAATCACGATTCACTGCAGTCAGCGAATCAATCAAATAAAACTAAAAAGAAAGGAGCAAGAAAGAATAAAGAAACAGTGAAAAAGAGAAAGAAAGAGAGAGAGAGAGAGAGAAAGAAAAAGAACGAAAAAGAAAGTAAGAAAGAAAAAGAAAGGAAGAAAGAAAGAAAGAAATGAAATAAAAATGAAAAAAGAAAAAGAGAAAGAAAAGAGGAAAGAAAGGAAGTACAAATGAGAAAAGAGAGAAAAAAAAAGGAAAGAAAATTCAGCCACATGGGGACTCGAACCCACAAAAATTGTTCATAACAGATTCCCAGTCCAACGCTCTATCCACTGGACCATACATCAGCTTACGCAATTTCTTATTCTCGAAGCGGATATGTAACTATAATTTGATGTAATTACTTGATTACAATCGCGTCCGCACAATGGCTCTTAGAATAAACACGCATGTCGGCGCTGAAATTTTGAACGAACTGATGGAGGAAAAACCTCGTTTTTTGTAATACTAGCTTCAATTTGGAGTGAAAATCAAATGGGATAGCAATTAGCAGAATGTTGAGAAATAATGTAGGTATTCAGATGTCTAAATTAACGCCCCGTTATCAAGATATCGATAATTTCACAAAACAGTTTTTTCTCAGACAAGATTCTCGAAAATGTTCCCCAAAAACGGGCTTTTTAAATTTGATCGGTACTGTATTTGGTTCTTCCCCATGGCAACATTATTTCTTTAATCGATTTGTAGTACAATACAAAAAAGGAGAAAACAATCACTCGGCGTGGTTTTATACGGAGCGAACATTTGAAAAAAACTGCATGGAACGTGTTTTTGATCTTGTGAACATGGTGCGTAAAAATGATTTAAACGAAGGATTTTCAAACGGATTCTAAAAATTTTTATAAACCCACAAAAATAATGTAAAGATACATCCATGCACCAACATTTGACTCACTGCGATATTTGATTGCTGAGAAAACGCGGTTTTAGAGAACAACTTTATACGTCTTTTATACGTTTTTATACGTTTCTTCGTGTAACCTTAAACAGATACGGGTGAAATTGTAATAGTCTGTGTTAATTTCCTTGCTAATGAAATGTTGGTGTATTTTTTCTTTTGTATATATTACTCGTTGTTATTATCGGTACATGAGCCGTTTAAATCTTTCTTTTTTCCTATCATTTGCATAATTATTGGAGTATGTTATTAGTAATTTACGACTTTGTCGATTTCATTTTCTTTTCTTTTTTCTAGTGTATTCTTAACACTTTCCAAATACGGGCAGCTGTATGAATTGCAATGCAGAAAAGATACATGCTAAGAAAGGAGACGATTTGCCCCAATTCGAAGTTAACAATACATATTGTTCAATAACCACTTTTATCAACTCATAATAAATTTCAATGATTCACACACGTAGACAAAAACGTCGCTATCGAGCTTTAAAAAGTAGAACTTTAATCTTCTTTGGGCAGAAAAGTGTTGCTTCAGTGATTTATCATTAATAGTGTTTACAATTCAGAATTGATTTGTCAGCTGAAGCATTGTATTCCCTTATATGCTTTATATTAAAACACTCTACTCAAAAAAACCTATTATAGAACCATAATACCTACAGGAGAGGCAAAATCGTTGCCACAACAACCCGAAGCTTAAGTTGTTTGGTGTGTGGCTGATGGGATATTCATAGAAAGTTGGCATTGTTTTCAACATTGTTATTGACTGGACCACTTAAACAGGTGATCTGTTAGTAATTGTACTCTTCTCTAAATAAAATTGATCTATTCCGTGCGTCCTTTTCCAAAACAAAAATGTTTGCAAGACAAGCAATAACTATCTCCGATTAATTTTCAAGTAACCATTCGTGTGCTTGTTTCCTTGTTATGATATTTCTACACAGGATTAACAATGCGGCCCATACACGAACAAAATATTGATCAATATCGGTGACCCTAGATGCAGGAGTGGATACAAAATCTACCATTGTGCGTGTTCAATGGTACATTTTGTATCTACTCTTGTATTCAGGGTCTTTGATATTGATCAAAGCTTCAAAGTGTATGGGCCGCATTAGAAGACCCAAAGGGCACACAGATCAGAGACAAAAGGGCATAGTAGATCAGAATACACATCAAGGAAGCACCCACCGTGGATTAGCTAGATGTAAGACCAAACAATATTCCTTCAAATATTTCTGATGAGCTCTATTACACAAAACAGCACTATTAACGATTGGTCATTCAATTTAAGAAAATGCCAAGTTTTGACAATAAGTTCAATAAGTTAGCATGGGTGTACAGGCAATTATTGTTTTTGTTTGCTGTATGAATTCAGAATTTTGACTTTAACGTTAGCAACTATTTTATACTGTTGCGATTTGGTAGTTCACATCATCTTGTAAATGGTAGTGAGCTTTGGCAAAAATTGCATCGATAATTTCATATCGAGTGTGTAGACGAATTCAAATATTACAGATATACTTCTGTAGGTCCCGTGGTTCTTGAGTTATGTTGTAAAGAGGGGTGAAACAACAACACTTTAATTTGTAAAACGTACATAACTCATTAACAACAATAAATCAAGTAAGTTTTCAAAGTATATGATTTGTAGAATGAACTTTTGCAGAACATCAAAGGGTTATTTTTCAATAATTTATTGATTTAGATATTTTGGCGGCTTCGACCAACAATACTGCGTCTACCCTTAATTGTTTAATTGACAATCGTGATGAACCCATTTGTTAATCAGTATTATCCTGATTACTCTCAAAAACAAATGACTGATCTTTGCTGCAACGTTGAGTAGAAGTTGATGTTCGCAAGAAGATATTAGATAATCATAGTGAAAATGTAATAATCCTTGGATCGATTTGCTCGCTTCAGGGACACTTTCCTCACGTTCATCACTTTCAAATGAATTACGCAAGTTTGAAAAATAATGAATAGTTATATTTCTAAAATAGATATTCCAAGTAGCCGTACATAAGATACATCCTGTAGACAGAAAACGTCAATCACAATTGCCTTACTTCATATTGCTCTAGTTTTAAATGTAACTAAACAAACTTATTAACTTTAAACTAGTCGAAATGTAGATCAAAAATACAGACCATATAACATACATGTATAATTTACATCCGTCTGCAATAAAAGCTTAGGTTTTCTCCTGGATTCAACCGATCAACAGTGAAGTAAATAAACATAATATCAGGTTTAAATTATTCCAGCGTTCCAGCTAGCAATAATGGAAAAGTTAAATCAGTTCGGAAATAGTCACAGCACAATAGACAGATTAATATCACTTATTGAAGTTGGAGATAAATGCTGGAGCTAAGTGGAATTGCATGTATCTAGGCAGCGGACACAGAGACTCCCAATTGCAAGAGAATGTTTAAGGAAATTTATGATAGCTTATTTTCCCAGTATATTTACAGGAATGTAATGAAATTGCGACGGTCCGTTTAATGAGCAAACATTTGTATTGTGTACTCTCTCTTTCAATTTAATTCTTTATTTTGGCACCACCCACCACCTGATATACTACTGGGTTGTGATACAAGCACTTTAACGACGAATTGGCATACAGATTAAATACGGGATTGGTCACTGTAATAAAAGAGAGCAAAAATGCAAGTTATCAGAAATAAGAAAGGTGTGGTATTATGTTAAAATGATGCGCCGGTATTTTAATATGCTGCTTACGAGGAAACGAGGACCCACGGCGAAGAATCCACTCGGTCCTGGAGGTAGTGAAGTATATTAAAAAAGGTCATTAAACCTATTTTTGATTGTATTATTTGAAATACCGACGTGAAGGATTTATCTCATACATTCCAATGAGTGGTTGACGGTGCTGCATCAGTTCAGTGTCTTTAGAATTTACAGCAGGTAGAGCTCCTTTTATAATTATTTAGAACACACTTCGTAAACATGCAATACTGGCGGCTTGCGAAGGTGCCGTGTGTTGAACATAATAATGAAAGTTTTTAATTACGTATTGGCAGTGTCTGCAAATACGCCATGCTTAGAACATGATGAAACTTAACATTGCGCCCCGGTGTATCTTGAATGCTCAATCATGAAGAGCTCGGTTTTATTATAAAGTAAATTTATTCTAGCCAGCCGAGTTCAAATTTTGTCAACATATAAATCACTGTACATGGTGAAAGGGTAGTTCGAGTAGGTGTTTATTAGCATGTCTCGATCAGTTTTTCGTATCTGCATTGAGTCTTCGTAATATTGGAGATTGAATTGCATGCTAAAAGACCAATCCATATATGTCATAGCTTTATTAACTCTAGAGGGCAAATGGCGGATTGAGGTTATTCAACACACTGCAGCAAATATTTCAAAAATAGTTGTTTATTCGTTTAATGTGTTGTAAAATTAGCAAAGATATAATATAACAGCAAAATAACTGTATTACTGCTGCTGAGAGTACGTCGTAGTTCAATCCATTACAAAACATGAATCTTTAAAAAGGCCCACGCATGACAGAAACGTTAGATTTATACTGTTAACGTATTTGCATTTCGAATTTTGTTTCGAAGTTTGTGATAACACATAATTATTCACAGAAGTATGTAGGTAATATAAACAGTATTAAATGTAATGGGTCTCTGATTGTCCCTTTGGTAGATCCATATTGATCTCGGAATGAAGTTCAACCACAAAGATAAGCAACAATTTCTTTAATGGTCAGACCTTGTCCGATCCAAACATCCCGACAAACGATTGACATGCAGACAATGTACGGGATATGATTGCAATAAATCAGCGCAAATAGAAAATACCGCAATAAGAAATATGTGGTTTTGCATCAATATTGAGGAAGTTATGGTCGGAAGGAAGTTAATGAAGGACTAGTAATTTGACACTACAATGTCCATATGAATTCATATCGCCATTTTCTTATAATCAACGCATCTTGCCTTATTCATAGTTATAAATGAAACGACGATACAGGGAGAGACTATGAGAAGTTACAGAACCGGGCATGTCACACCTTTTAAAACTTCGTCTTTTTGGACGTGGTGATGTTTTTGGACGTGGTGATGTTTTTGGCCCAAAATGTCAAGAAATCGCTTGCCATCTGCGGTTACACCAAGTGGGCGTGGAGTTCCCCTTCCAGCAAGCGTCATGAGCCTAACCCCAAACAACGGACAGACCGCCCCAAGGGGAACATCACCCTCCCCTACGTACGCGGTGTCACTGAGTCCATCAAGAGGAAGATACGCAAGGCGGGCGTCATGATTCATGTGAAACCAACAAACACCATCCGTAGCATGGTTGTGTCGCCCAAAGACAAACCAAAAACTCTGGATCGCACTGGGACAATATATAATATCAAGTGCCAGGATTGCCCATCACAGTATGTCGGTGGAACTGAGTGTCCACTGTCCAAACGTGTTTTGAGCACAAACTCGAAGCGTCACCTGTTGGTGCACACATGAAAGCCGCCAAACACACCTTTGATCCTCAAGAAGTGCAAATCTTAGACTCGGACCCCCGATGGTACCAGAGAGGAGTGAAAGAGGCTAGTTATATCGCCGCCGCTAATCCAGATCTCAAAAAAGACTTGGGTCGGCACCCCCCCCCGACGATGTGACTTGGGATCAATACCCAGGTCACGTGATCCGATTCGCGCTACCACGTCTAGTACCAGCAATCCATCAGAGTGCTGATGAAGTGAGCTTGGATAAGTCACGAAAATTACACGTAAGTTTGAATTCAATTGCTTGTGTGAATCGGTTAAAGTTTACACCAATATTATGTTTTAGGACTACTTTATATAATTAGCAATATCTTTACTTGCCGACCACCGATTTTATTGAAACAAATCTGATGTGTTAGCTGGATAAATTATCTTGATGACACAGTTTAAAACAGTACAATCAATAGGTGTCATGTTTGCCTAATACTGTGTTCTAATGTGTATGGGTTTTTTTTTCAACCTGTACATTCATAATGATTGGTAGATGTGCTAAATCTCTTTCCGACAAAGACAAAAAAGTGCAAGATACAAGTAAAAAATACGTTTTTAAATCGGTGCTTGTAAAAAACATTAACGCGAAGCATTTGCTCCTGTTATGCTTCCGGTTTTTAATCTTCTGCCCAACATACCGAGTTTTGTGTGACTACAAATCTGCACAACTAGAAGACTTCTGTATGCGCCAGAGGCTCCGGAAGATTTTGAATATTGGGGGGGGGCCCAAAATTTGTGGCCTTCTCCGAGGCGCGAAACGCTGAAGGGGTGGGTGCGGAGGGTGTATCCCCTCCGCGCGAAGCGCGGAAGCTTTTGACATGCATACATTTTTACATGAATTGTACCTTACATTTTGTATTATACCCTAAAATAATGAATTTTACCTTAAAATTATGAATCTGACCCTAAAATTATGAATTTTACCCTAAAATTATGAATTTTACCTCAGATTATTGGGGGGGGGGGGGGCTCTAGGGTACTTGCCCCCCTAAAAAATTATTGTGGGGCCGGCCCCCAGGCCCCAACGGTTCCGGAGCCACTGTGCGCTGCTACGATTCTAATAGCGCCATAATGATGGCATATTACGGCTACTTCGTACTAAATTAGCTTCGTCAAAAATACTCTATTATGCTGTAGACGAGGTTTTACGGTAGTTTTCTCCTATGGTTGAGACCTCTATACACTAGGTTTAATTCCCGAGGACCTAGAATGACACGTGTTTAGATCATGTGATTTTAACCAAAATGCATTGCAGACATTATATCGAATTCAGGTCACATAAGGCATTTTGTCTACAAATAGTTCACGTTGTCGATCATGAACACGATAACCTTTAGAAACAAGTTGTTAAATACTTTCGTTGTTAATATTTGTAATTGAATGGTGGGCTTAAAAGTAAGAGTATCCGTGTTTGATACTAACAAAACCTAAGGAAAATTCAATCAGTGACTGCAATAAGCTATCACATTCCATGCAGTTGGGCAGAATAGGGCAGATGTTCTTGGATGTGTTTATACATGTGCCTGTCCCAGAAAGTAACTTAATTTTTACTGATATCTAAGTCAATAGAATAACGCTTCTTAACCTATATGATTGTTTCCTTAAACAATTTTTGAAGCAGATTTCCAGGAAACAAGGTTTTTCCAGCTTATACTAGATTTGTTTAGCAAGTAAAAACAACCACAATACGTGGATACAATGACTGCTGTTGCATCTCAGCCATCAGCATTGTTAACATCTGCGATAGATAATGACTGTCCGATTTAATCGAAAGATTAAAGAACATAGGCTTATCGTAATAATGTCCAGCTTTAGCAACAGCGAATCGGATTATGAAATATACAATGTAGAGCCATCGCCAATAGGATTTAATATATTTTAATGAGAGAAATGTCAAGGCCTTAGGGAGTTGACGATAGGTACATTGCACGGCCAGTATTTACCATGTAAATAAATAATATATTAGTCAAGTTTTATAAACGGGAATTGACTGGTGGCTTTATTCTAGAACGAATGTTTTGTTCAAGCTTACACCCAGCTCAGATTCAGATTGAAGCCTCTATACCTGAATTATTTTTATTATATCTGCATAGTGACAACAAAAGTCATATCCGTGGCGAAGACACAGATGACTATGTCATAAACGAGCCATAAAAGCCAGTCTTTGTTAGACTATTATTGTACTGAATAAAGTAAAGCAAATGTGCATCTTTCTCAGGGCTATTAATATTCGATGCCTTTTAAAATCTTAAAAGATTTCAGGAGACTTCCTTTGCGTGCAAAAATGTTTTGAGAAATCATGTGACACCAAGGCCTCTTATGAATAGAAGCTATTAAAATGATTAAATAAATGCTCGAAATAATAAATAGCGTGACTATAATGCTAAACGTTTTGTATGCAACACTCCATGTACTACTAATGTGGACATACTGTCGTGACGGTTATGATGGAAGGTTAAGATTGATCCAGTAAGGGCGTATTTAATATACATCATACGAATGGGTGAAATGTGTGCAATTCACTATAAAATCCAACGTACCATTATATTTTTTACTTAATCCTTGAACGACTGAGCCATATTTTGTAACATAGGCGTAGATCCCGGAGGGATGTGGGGGATAAATCCCCCAATATTTTGCCAGGGTGATGGTCCATACTATCATCCCCCCAATGTTGACGCCTGAATATAGGTTTCTGATCAAAATAGCCTCATATTTGTCCATTTTAGCCCCAATAGTGTAAATTTTCGTGCGCTTCGCGCGCATTTATTCCACTTTTGTACCATGCTTTATCAGTTTAGTTTCAAAATAGCAACATTTTGCGCGTTTGTACCATAAACATATTCTGTCGCCAAAAGGTGCTGGATTCACTATACTTCATGATTTTTTTCCAACCCCATCCCCCAATGTCAAAAAGAAATATACGCCACTGTTTTGTAACGCAGTATACGAAAAGGGGGTGTTGCAACCCCCCCCCCCCTAATTTTCAATTATCAACGTCATATACCGTTATATTTGGTACCAATGTATTGCTATAATGGGTCTCTTTGATCCAGTGATATGCAAAAGCCCGAGTAAATATATCACTCGTGAAGCTTACAAACAGAGGGAGTACGGTGACTGGAAAGATCAGATATGAAAATATATTAATTGTACACAAATTAAGACAAATCATAGTGTATATAGCCAGAGTAACATATGATTGATTGCAGATATCGGAACCCCCTTCTCTGTTAGAATAACTCTGACACTTAACGTGCACAGGGTTAGACTCTTCTTGTACACTGGTCCAACAGCTTTAAGTGACTTCGGAACCACGAGACGTCGCACATACACTACGGTACCTGTATTATACGGTACCTGTATTCTGCACGTGTTAGCAGTGTATAGGGATAAGAAGAAAGTCCACAATTATATTGTGTAAAGTAACTGGACAAAATTACCTTATTTCCGACTTTCTAGGAATGATTTGGGGGAGGAAGAGAATTCTCACCTAAGGCAAGCCTAAGCCGGAACTAACGCCGATCGTATTCTCACGGTGGATAGGACAACGCCATTACAACTCGGGTATCTCATCCTTTTCAGTTGTAATAATAAAATATGATTACGTGTTATAGCATTCGTCCTACACATTCATTAATATTGTCTAAGCAAATGCCACTCATAATCATGTAATCTGTGATTAAAGTCTATTCAAATTTATATTCAGACTCGCTTTTAATATATACCACTACGACTTGGCTTCATACAAGAGTTATTTTTGGCTGTTGTGGTGCTATCTTTGCTATTAGCACGACGTAGCATCTACTTTAAGGCATCATTGAAACGTTCATAGTTAGAGGGAGTTTATATTGTGATTGGGTTATACTTTCTACCCTACCGAGTGCTGATATTGAGTGCAACGTCGGTCCATGTGGCGTCATTTCAAGATTAAATACTTTTAGAAGACAAAGATAATAACTTTATTAATATTTTTGAATCATTTAAGTTTCTTGCATTTCTTCAATGTGAAGAAAGTTTAATTTTTATACATTATCCATGATGATGACTCCCAAATTAAAATAAAGTACGTAGTTTAAGGAATGTTTCCTATTAACGTGAGTCGGATTATATCATTGACTTTTTAGAAAGAGGTCTTTGTAAGCGGGATTTTTAGAGATCCATCAAAGATCTACATTTTTCTTTCGTGATACACAACATGAAGCGGGTTCTCTCTTGTTTGACTTGGCTACAGCATTTATTTCTTACAGTCTGTTAAAGTCACTTAAAATTATTGATGAATAAGGAGACTACCCTAAGTAATTTTTTAAAGATACATCAAAGACAACTGAAATTTGGGATAGTGTTTTGATTCGCTCGAATGGAATTCCTTATGCTCACGCAAAAATGCTCATTAACAAAAATCTAAAAGTAAAAAAACAAAAAACAAAAACAAATCAAAACAAAACAATGACGGATATGGTGATTAGTGTAGCTCGGTAGGGTCGATCTCTGGAAGTCCCTCTTGTCATGTTATAGACCCATATCGAATGAAACTTCAAGAGCAAAACTAAGAAAAATAACTTTATGGTCCAGTCGTTTTGATACAAACATCCCAACGAATGATTGACAAGCAGACGTTATAGATGTGATTACAATAGAGCAGAGCAAATAACATTCCACAACAATAGCAAAGATGTGGTTTAACATCGGTATTGGAAATATTCTCGTTGAATGGAAGTTATTAAAGGGATGAGTAATTCGACAACAGCAATATTCATAGTGGTACTGCGTAAATCAACGTGTTTCGACTTATATCCATAGCTCTAAATAAAAACATGGTGGGCAGAGACTAAACGAACCGTAATAAGATCTACTTCAATCTGGGTCAGCCAGCTTATATAGGTTATAAGTACGCGTCAAATACGACGCACACGCTATAATGTCGGTGTTTTTTCGCACTGCAAATAGGGTCTCTTTCTTTTCATGCACAACTTTTAACGAAATGTATAATTTGACGTATAACATAAGGCAGTGGAAGTATCCCAGCAAAGGTACATTGCATTGAAAGAATTGACATCCTAAAACATCTGGCAGATGTGTATTATATTGACATTATTTTGGTAACTATTGATGTAAAATACACGACGAAAAAGTTGAACAGTATTCATTCAACACTGCAATTCCCATCGATGCATTGAAATTCCACCAATAATTACCTACTCATTACCTACTTAATTACATACTATTGAATCGTCCGTATAATGCCGTTGAATTGAATCTTAGGGTCAAGTATCTAGTTTCAGTACATTGTAAAAAGTTAAACTGTTAATTTCTAATGTACTAATAAACATATTTAAAAACAAAGTACAAACATGCACTTGTATTCCCAGCTGGCCAATTTTGTGTTAATACAATTCTGATGCCGCCTGCAATAATATTAATTGATCATCAGTAGCAAAGAGTTCTTAGTTGAGAAAAGTTGGCACAAATTTGCCACTAAGACTTCAACATATTTTTAACCGAAAACTCTTTTTTGTCAAGCAAAGCCAGACTATAGTTTGTCTACTTTTTATTTTCTACCTTTGTCAGGTATCAGATTGACTACAATTGTTAACTATAGCTTGTAAAAATATTTGAAGCTGAAATCTTAGTCAAACAATTCTGCCAAAATGTTCAGGCAATATCCGGTGCTTGAGAGTGACTTTTGTCCTTTGGATATGATTCAATGTTTGGGAACTATATAAGTTGTCTTTTTGTCGTATAGATGTATCCGATTGTTTTAACAAGAACTGTGTTTCATTGGAAACCTCTTCTCCACTACGTTCAATTCCGGAGGGGCCAGAATGACATCAATTGTGTACAATAGTTTATAACAAATATGATTTTCAGGTGAACAGGGGATCTCCTAAGATTTTGAATGAGTGTATGATGTAAATGAAACAAAATCCAAAGCTTCTACTGAAGGTAACTGGTCCATCGTGCCGTGAATGTTTGGCGAGACGGACAGTCAACACGAATTAGGAGATGGTGAACTCAGGACTTGGAGTAGTTTTGTTATTTGTACAGTAACAAGTAATACTCAGGGCAACATTAGGACTTATCTTACTCAAACAAACTGCCAAATTGTTCAGGCAATATTCGGTGTTTGAAGGTGACTATTGTCGTTTGGATTTTATATAATTTTAGGAACTATATGGGCCATATTATGGCTGCCTTTATGTCGTATAGATTTATCCGATTGTTAAGGACTGTGTTTCATTGGAAACCTCTTATCCACTACGTTCAAATCCGGAGGGGCCAGACTGACCAGGCGCCTGTTTAGATTAGCCGAATTTAGCCGAAGTATTCCCGCATACTGATGATTCCATGGCATGCCTGGCTCTTTCTTATCCCCATGAGTTGCAATACTTATCCGTTTATCAGGAGGATATTAATTGCTGTTCATATCTTAGAAGCCAATCAGAAAAAAAGGCAACAAGTGCTTAAAGGAGATCCCATCAGATCGTCTTCGATGTCTGGTGTTGATTAACGAATCCAACGAGCCAAGTGATGGTCAGAATTCAGTCGGGCCATTACTGGGTCCCGTCTGCACCAAACTGGTGTTGTTACTGCCCAGTTGGGTGGATTAAATCCGCTGAAAAATCAATGTTGAATTGTATTTTGTTGTAAACTTTCATCATTCTTTTGTCTACGTGTATCACGGCTGATGGAATGCGGTTTAATATCCCCGCCATGGCCACATCATTTCACATTTTAGGTGGAATAGACCTAAGGGGGATCCAGCTATTGCTGCCATTGAGGTGCAGGAATGCGTGAAAATAGATACGTATATATGTATGAGACAGTGTGAATAGTGGTATAGGCTGGATGACACAAGGGAGTTTCTTTGAGAACTTTTCTTCGAATGCGGTTAACATTTTGAATAGAACATAAGTTCTTTCAACATATTGAATCTGGTCATAGCCTTAGCTAAGTACCTAAACAAACAATCAAAACTACCATTGGGGAATCCAAATAAGTAACAATTCTTTTCAAAATGGAATTTCCGTACGTATCAAGCAAATTTACCGAATCGCTGATACAATTACACCTTCACTTTAAAAGATAGTTAAAACTTGATTTGATTATACAGACCCGGGAGACTCATTAAACCGATACGGGTGAAATTGTAATAGTCTGTGTTAATTCCCTTGCTAATGAAATTTTTGTGTATTTTTTCTTTTGTATTACTCGTTGTTATTAAAGGTAAATGAGCCGTTAAAATTTTTCTGTTTTTTCTTTCATTTGCATAATTATTGGAGTATGTTATTAGTAATTTACGATTTTGTCGATTTCACTTTCTTTCTGTTTTTCTAGTGTGTACTTAACACTTTCCAAATACGGACAGATGTATGAAATGTAATGCAGAAAAATTCCATGCTAAGAAAGGAGATGATTTGCTCCAATTCGAAGTTAACAATCCATATTGCTCAATAACCTCTTTTATCAACTCATCATAACAGTTCAATTATTCACACCCGTAGAGAGAAACAACACTATCGAGCTTTAAAAAGTAGAACTTTAATCTTCTTTCAGCAGAAATTATTTTCGCTGAAGCAAATGTTGCTTCAGTGATATATCATTATTATTGTTTACAATTCAGAATTGATTTGTGAGCTGAAACATTGGATTCCCTTATATGCTTTATATTAAAATACTCTACTGAAAAAATACGAATGTATATAATACCTTCGGGAGAGGCAACACCGTTGCCACAACTTAACCCGAAGGCTGTTTGGCGTATGGCTGATGGGATATTCGTAGAGATTTGGCATTGTCTTCAACATTGTTATTGACTGGACCACTTAAACAGGTGATCTGTTATTGTACTCGTCTCTAAATAAAATTGATTTTGCAATAACTATCTCCGATTAATTTCCAAGTGATCTTTCGTTTGTTTGTTTCCTTGTTTTGATATTTCTACGCAAGATTATTTAGAAGACTCAAAAGGCACATAGATCAGAGACAAAAGGGAAGAGTAGATCAGAATACACATCAAGGAAGCACCGTGGATTAGGAAGATGTAAGACCAAACAATAATCAAGGAAATTGCGTTTCTTCAAATATTTATGATCAGCTCTATAATACAAATACAGCACTATTAACGACTGGTCATTCAATTTAAGAAAATGTCAAGTTTTGAAAATGTGACACGATCTGGTCCATGGGGGCCAAAGGAGGCATTTTTGAAAATTGAGTTACTGTAATTATTACATTACATATACAATAGGCTATCATTTACTGAAAACACCAAAGGTCTAGCATACATGCTTCTAAAGTTATGAAGTTTTTGATGTTTATTTTCTTATGTATTTAGCTGTTTTTGTACTCCATATTTTTACCTTTATCTCAGTTTCAAATTTGCCGCCTTTGGCCCCCATGGACCAGATTGTGTCACAAATAAGTTCAATATTAAAGTTAGCATGGATGGACAGGCAATTATTGTTTTCGTTTGCAATATTTAACGTTACAAATATTCTAAACTGTTGTGATTTGGTAATTCACATCATTTTGCGAATGGTAGTGAGCTTTGGCAAAAATTGCGTCGATAATTTCATAGCGAGTGTGTATAAGAGTGTTGTTGTAAACAGGGGTGAAACAACCACAACTTTGGAAAACGTACATATCTCAATAACAACAATAAATCAAGCAAGTTTTCAAAGTATATGATTTGTGGAATGAACTTCAGCAAAACATCAAAGTGTTATTTTTCAATCAAAATATATATTATGGCTGCTTTGACCAACAATACTTCGTCTACACCTCATTGATTAATTGACAATCCTAATGAACGCATTTGTTAATCAGTATTTTCCTGATTTACTCTCAAAAATAACTGACTGATCTTTGCTGCAACGTTCAATAGAAGTTGATGTTCGCAACCAGATATTAGGTAATCATAGTGAAAATGTAATAATCCTTGGATCGATTTGCTCGCTTCAGGGACACTTTATTGTTTCCTCACGTTTATCACTTTCAAACGAATTAGGCTTAGTTTGAAAAGTAATGAATAGTTATATTTCTAAATAAATATAGAAATTCCAAGTAGCGGTATATAAGGTACATCCTGCATACAGAAAACGTCAATCACAATTGCCTTACTTCATATTGCTCTAGTTTTAAATGTAACTAAAAAAAATTATAAAACTTTAAACTAGTCGAAATGCAGATAAAAAAACCAGACCATTATGACATACGTGTATGGTTTACATCCTTCTGCAATGAAAGCTTAAGTTTTCTCCTGGATTCAACCGATCAGCAATGAAATAAATAAACATAATATCGGGTTCGTATGATTGTAGCGCGTTCTAGCTAGCAGTAATGGCAAAGTTAAATCAGTTCGGAAATATGAGTCACAGCACAATAGACAGATTAATATCACTTATTGAAATTAGAGATAAATGCTGGAACTAAGTGAAATTGCATAGGCAGCGGAAACAGAGACTCTCAATTTCAAGAATATTGTTGAGATATAAATGTTAGCTTATTTTTCCCAGTTTATTGTCAGGAATATATTGAAATAGCTACGGTCCGTTTAATGAACAAACATTTGAATACATGAATACAAAACCCACCCAAGTCCATCGGAAGTGATTTTGAGAAAACTAAAAAGAAACGTGTATCATTTTAATTCCTTCAGTTAGATTTACCTCATCAATTTGGTAAGTTTTAGGTATGACGATTAGCATTTCAGCGACTTCGTGTTGGTTAATTTTAAATGCTGGATTTGGTGGTTTTTTGAATCAATGTTGGAATGAGATAGTAAGATAATACAAAATAAAGCACACATGTATGTATTTATGTAGAAAAGAACACTGCCATGTAAAATAAACCACACACTTTTCTTTTTTCAAAAGTCACTCTCCATCAATGAGCGTGTTACAAGTGGACTTTGGCTGTTCTTTTATACATATTGGATTTCATTCAATGTGTTACAAGTCTCAAATCCTGGAATTTTTATTTCATACATGCTATTTTTCACATGCTCAATAGACTCAAGTAGAAGGTGAATTTGAGTTGTTCTTTCATACATATGACAGGGCTATTTATAAGCAACAATTTTCCATGCTTAACTCAATTTGGCCAAAGTATAGACTTGGGTGGGTTTTGTATTCATGTATACATTTGTTTTGATACCATCTCTTTTAATTTTCTTTATTTTCGCCCCCACCCCACCGCCTGTTACACTACTGGGTTTTTATACAAACATCGTAACGAAAATGTGGCATACCTAATAGTACAAACTTGGTCACTGTAATAAAAGAGAGCACAAATGCAAGTTATCAGAAATAAGAAAGGTGTGGACTTGTGTTAAAATGAGGCGCCGGTATTTTAATATGCTGCTTATGATGAAGCGAGGACCCACGGCGAAGGATCCACTCGGTCCTGAAGGTAGTGAAGTATATTAAAGAAGGCCCATAAACCTATTTTTGGTTGTATCTTTTGAAATACCGACGTGCAAAAGGATTTATCTCATACATTCCAATGAGTGGTTAACGGGGCTGCATCAGTTCAGTTTCTTCAGAAAATACCGCAGGTTGAGCTCCTTTTATAATTATTTAGAACACACTTCGTAAACATGCAATACTGCCGGCTTGCGAAGGTGTCGTGTTGAACATATAATGAAACTTTTTAATTACGCCGTGCTGGCAGTGTCTGTAAATACACCATGCTTAGGACATGATGAAACTTAACATTGCGCCCGGTGTATCTTGAATGCTCAATCATGAAGAGTTCGGTTTTATTATAAAGTAAATTTATTCTAGCCAGCCGAGTTCGAATTTTGTCAACAGATAAATCACTGTACACGGTGAAAGGGTGGTTCGAGTAGGTGTTTATTAGCATGTCTCGATCTGTTTTTCGTATTTGCATTGAGTCTTCGTGATATTGAAGATTGAATTGCATGGTAAAAGAGCAATCCATATATGTCATAGCGGTATTAACTCTAGAGGGCAAATGGCGGGTTGAGGTTATTCAACACATTGCAGCAAACATTTCAAAAATAGTTGTTTATTCGTTGAATGTGTTGTAAAATTAGCAAAGCTACCGTAAACGTTCGCCTAATGGCGCTATGGAGTTCATGGAAATGAGAGAGCGCCATCCCTGTAAAAGCAGACTATTATCACTGATCATTAAGGGTACGTGTAGTTAGAGGGTGAAACCTATCGACACATACGATTATGAACAAGATCAAACAAACTTGTTCATGATAATGCGGTATTCATTCACCTGATGCGTTGTGGCCCAGTGAGCAGAGCATTAGACTATAGTGCGAGGATAAAGAGAACTTGTGGAGAAGATTGATGGTTCGAATCTCATGCAGTAATTTCTGACAGATTATGATGTCTGTCAATGTTTTTTTTTCTGATTTGAGGAAATTTTATTCTCTATTTTCTTGATTTTATCTTTAACATTGTTTATATAATTTTATTATTTTATCTTGTATGTGTCTTTTTTCATGATTCTTTGTTTTTATCGTTTCATTTTAGAGTAACTCAATCCATTCAATCAAATGTTGTAATGAACCTATTTGATTGTATAGGCATTTGTTATGTGTGTGAGACGAACTGTCGCGTGCGACAAGTCTTTCAATTCGCGCGAGTGTCCTTGCCTATGCATCAGTGGTCATAAGAGGTATATCATTTTATTCGAAAGGGGGGGTCCCAAATATACGGGGGTCATAAAGTCTTGGAAAGAATAATAGGAGGGGGTCATAAAATGTTTTATGACCAAAATGTAGGGAGTCACACGATGACCACAGAAAGTGTGTAATTGTATTCAAAAAGACTTATTTCAATACAATTTTGGGGTTTGGGATCATAAAATTTTTGTTGCCGAAATAGGGGGTGCGCAATTTTATTGACGCAGACTTTTTGTAAATTTGGGACCCCCCCTTCCGAAAAAAATGATAGCCCTCTAAGAGGATTCAAAAGATAACCTCTGCCCCAATAATCATTAGCTATATTTGTTTGAAACTGTTCCACGGAGGATGTATCATAATAGGCTCAGTCTACGTATCCTTAATGCTGTTGAGATTTTACAAGGATGGCGCTCTCACATTTCTAAGAATCCAAAAGCGCCATTAGGCGAACGTTTACGGTATAATATAACAGCAAACTAACTGTATCATTGCTTCAGAGAGTACGTCTTAATTTAATCCATTACGAAACATGAATCATTAAAAAGACCCACGCAAAGACAGAAACGTTAGATTTTTACTGTTAACGTATTTGCATTTCGAATTTTGAATAAAGTTGCTGATAAGATAATTATTATTCACAATTGTAGTTTTTAGACAACATAAACAGTATTAAATGAAAAGTATTAAGGTTCTGTTTTTAAATGTTATACCGTAAAAACTCGAGAGTTAGCATAATGTGCTTACTATCGAGGGCTTTTAAAACATGTACACATGAAGAGCCCCGTCCACAAAAGTGTAAAGGGTTTTGAGCAAATCATCGATACACATAGTTATATACGAACTAATAAACCTGCAAATTTGTGTCTCAACCCTATTAGCTCAGTTGGTAAAGCGCCGGACTATGATAACATTTCAAAAGCGCTCGATAGTAAGCACATATGCTAACTATATAGAGGTTTTACGGTAATCTCTACTACATGTTGTAGAAACATATATTCAGTACATCAAGCATGCGAGTATCGGCTTATGTCATGTTTCAGCCACTTTGTTTTAATTTTCTGCCCAACTGCCCGCCTTTAGTGTGCTATAATTCAAGGGCTGCATGCAAGGGAACTAATAATTAGATCAATTATTGATCATCTGTCACAATGAGTCCATCGGCGAGTGGAGTTGATTCCAATATGGCTACGAGGTGCATGTTACACGAAGTCCGTATTTACCATGTAAATAATAAATATCTCAAGTTTTGCCGGGAATAAACTTCATACCTTTATTTGCTATTGAACGTTAGGCCAGACTGACAAACCACCACGAATACATGACATGAATATATGAATTGCTGTATTAGAGTAAAAAGAAGAGTTATATCCAAGGTGGATTACAACACCTAGACAATGACATCATAAGAAGTAGGGGAAAGCAGATCAAAGTCAGTCTTTATTAAATTATACTGCTAACAATTATTTCAAAATGCCCAACACGAACGTAAAAGGGCACTTGCTAACCCGATATTAAAATGACTTTACTAGGAGAAATGTGTACGAAGGAAAATGAAGCAAGATGAGGACAATCGTGACTTCAAACCGGGCCAAGGGAAGATGCAGATTACAATTATTGATCAATTTTGTCCCTGTATTGTAAGCCCGTTGGAAGGGAGACACCTATCGGTACTCCGTGCTATCCGGCGCTTGAGAGTGACTTTGTCTTTGGATTTGAATCAGTGTTTAGAGACTATAGCTGTTTTCATGTCGCATAGTTTTATCCGATGAATGAGCTGTGTGTTTTCAGACGAAGGTGGCACGTACGTCACTTTATACACGCTGTTCATATATTTGAAGATAATCGGCAGCAACGCCACAAGAGCTTATATGAGATCGCATCAGATCATATTCAACGTCTGGTGCCATTAACCATTTTAACGAAATAGATACATAGCGGAATGTCATTAAATAGTGTATGTATGTATTATTCTACATGAAATGTGAAGCTGAGTCTGATTAGCATATAGTCACCGATTTTACACACACATTAATGTCAATTTGTAGTTTACTGAATATTGTCACACAAATATACAACTGATACAGAAAACTGCTTCCTCACTAGACTCTAACTGACTCTTCATATACAAATCAGTCTATCAAGTCTTAGCATTTTGTGAGAGAGTGTTCTTTAAAAGAGTGACTTTATTAGGTGAACAAAGTAAAGCGTTGTTGCAGTGATAGCTTTAAAGTTTCATCTTTGTCAGACCAAACAAGTACTTATATCCAGTGCTTATCCTGGTAAAAGGAAGTTTCGCTTTAAATGCATGCAGTCGCCATATTTTACGTGCAGATATGTTTAAAGAAACACATAGACTGGCTGATAGGCTGGACAATATAGCATATCGCAGACTCGCTTCATATCGTCTTCGATGTCTGGTGCCATAGCAGAATGCAAATAAATGATGTATACATGTACATATATGAGACCATTATACTTCGGGGACTGTGAAACTGGGACTAATTTGCACATAGTGACCGATTTCACACAAAGATTAATATCAATTCTCAATCCGTAGATTACTGAATAGGCAATTGCCTCGCATATATATACAGTTGATGCAAAAAAACTGTTTCATGGCAATTGTAGACTCTTAGTATACGCATTCGAAACAAGAGAGTCTTAGCAATTTGCATTTCATGCACGGAGAGAGAACAGATGTTCTTTAAAAAGAGAGTTTTCTTAGATGAATAGTTTGCAGAGATGGCTTAAACGTTTCATCGGGGATACTTCAAAAACAAATACCGTACTTTTTTCCAGTGCCATCAACGACGACGTTCTTGCGCGATATGCTATGAAAGTTGCCATTGTTTTTAATATTATTATTGACTACACCACTCGCACAGGTGGCCCGTTCTTTAAATACAATTCCGTTCCACAAGACATACATGGTAAATATCTCCGGTTATTTTTCATTTCATCATTCATGTGTCTGATGGCTGATGGCTGACCAGTTAAAGACGATGGGGTGTCGGAGGGAGCTACGATCTGCGATAAGTAAAGTATTGAGATTTATCCTCCTATTCAATGATGTTCCAATAAGGTCGGGATTCATGCAACTATGATCGGGTTTGAGGTAACATCTCTTTTATTGTTTTGAAGTACAGACTATAATTTTATAATTTCCCATTAACTGCCTAGCAAGCAAACGTATATGTAGTGCGTGCGGGCGTCTTATGGGTGGGTCTGAAGTCGCTTAGGGACGCACCATTAGATATTATCGGGGGGGGCTAGGGAGTTTGGGTCAGGCAGAATTTTTTTTTTGGCCGCCGAAGGCGGCGAAATTTTTTTTTTTTCGCTGGATTTGGAGGCAAAATTTTTTTTTTCGCCGCCTTCGGCGGCGAAGTTGTATTTTTTCAATTTTAATGTATACCTTTATACAGAGCTGGGTAGGGGAAAATTTTTTTTTTTGCTCATCAATGAGGCAAAATTTTTTTTTTACTCATCAGTGAGGCAAAATTTTTTTTTTTTACTCATCAGTGAGGCAAAACTTTTTTTTTCAAAAAACTCCCTAGCCCCCCCGATAATATCTAATGGTGCGTCCCTTAAAGCTGTTGTTCCCGAAAACATAAAAGTTGTCACTGTTCGAAAAGAGAAGGGGAGCTGTCCTCTGCCATGTGCCTGTGCGCCGCTATGAGGGTCCCAAGAGATAAGCGTGGTGTTGTACTACGGGGCTCCCCAGAATATCAGTAGAAGTAGAAAATCACTGACTTAAAGGGTGACTTAAAGAGAGAATGGAGCAGAATATACCATGATCCAAATTAAGAATGAACTCTGGATTAGAAAGACGGGCAAACACTGTAAAGAAATACTGGATATTATTATACCTAAACACAAAAACAGTGCCATGTCAAACAGGAAGGAGCTTAATACGATTGGTTGGTCATTCAATGTAAGAAAATGTTAAGTGTTGACACTAATCTCGCCTGGATGGACATGTAATTATTTGAATTATTTGAATTGTTGACTTTGTTGTATTCTATATCTATGGTTTTAATTGACAATTCTGATGTACGTGTTTATTATGTCGTTACCTTTCAGATTAAATCTCAGAACTACTGACAATATGAACATTTCTGCAACATTCAACGGCAGTGGGGTTTCCAATCAGATGTTAATAAATAAAGTTATTATGGTTTAGTTAATTTGTAAAATAATTATTACTAAGTAATGGCATTATAAAGTGTCTCTTGTAGATAAAAAGTTGAATCACAATTGTCTTAATTACTTTTGCTCCTGTTACCGATACACATTACCACAAATAAGATTTATTTTGTATTTTGTAGAGTCTTAAGGAACGTGAGATGCCCTATCGTTCAATGTAACCAAATCAAACTTTCTAACGTTTAACAAGTATTAACAATACACAACGTGCTTGTGGTAGTAATAAAGAACATGTGACGTAGGATTTACATCTTTCTGCAATGACAGCTTAAGTTTCGTCCTGGATTCAACCGATCACCAATGAAGTAAATAAACATAATATCAGGTTCATAGGATTGTAGCGCGCTCTAGCTAGCAATAATGGCAAAGTTAAATCACTTTGGAAATATGAGTCAAAGTACATAGATGGATTCATATCACTTATTGAAGCGGGAGATAAACGTTGGAACTAAGTGGAATTGTGACGGTAACGAACACTGAGGACACTGGGCTCCAAGGAACAATTTTTGAGAAATCAATGTTAGCTTAGTTTTCCAGTTATTTCACGGAAATTGCACTCTGATATGTATTGCTTGCTGATGTTATTCTATGTCTCTGATTTGGGTGTCTTTCCAACCTATTTGATTTTTCCGCACACTGTCCGTTTAAGCAGACTTGGGCGAAAACTAAGACGAAGAAACGACTACCAAGAAACGAGCCAACCCCTTTCGCGAATATCTCACAATGTTCTTTCAATTCGCCAGCGAAGTATTACGTGTAATCCGATTATCACTATGTCAACTGGATCCCGCTTCGCTTTTGAGTTCTGCACCACGATCGAAATGATCGCAACACAAAGTCTATGACTACCAGTTCCAAAAGTTGTGTGATCCAGTTACCAGGGAGTTATGTAAACCCTTCGTTGGCAAATAGCGGATAACTGACGCATACAATAATATTATATAACTGGAAATCAGAGGAAACGGTGTATTCAATTTATACAATCAATGCGAGCTTCCTTAAAATTTGATAAGATATACACGCCAAAGAACCTCATCGGACAGCTGTCTACAAATCCCGAATGATCTTCAATTGTTCTTAGAATTAGCTTCCGTAAATTATATATGGGTTTCATTTTTGCATGGACAAAGGCATTTCCCGTATGAAACCCTAAATCATTTTATAATCCTCTTTACTGATGCTTAGTGGGAATTTAAATGAATTAGGTTCCTTAATCTGATTTCAAAATAATGCGATTAAATCGGGGAGGTTACAGTAAACGGTTATTTTTTAAGAAATCCTTAAATAATAAATTTATACTGTCGTATCTTCTCCTTTCCATTATGAAGAGTATGATTTGATACATACCAACATGCATATCTACCTATTCTTCCTCTAGTTGTTAGACACTTCATGTATCATGGGTCCTTCAAAATCAAATATAATTTGATTGAACAGCACGAAGTGCTGATTTTGACCCCCCCCCCCCCTGAAATCCCAACGAAATTCAAAAATCAATATTTTTTGGCATTAGGCATTTCAGACACAGCCAGTGAGTGACCACATTCATCAAGAGGGTCACAACTGATTCAATTAAGAAGAAAATGCCCATCAAAGAGAGCACTTTGTCATTTAGCCCACTTAAATTCCCAATTTTGGTCAAGATCGCCAAACTTTGACGGCCTGCCATTCGCAAACGAAATGGAATTTGAATTTTTTTCTTGTGACCTCACCTAGGGATCCATGATCTGTCTACAAATCCCGAATGATCTTCAATTGTTCGTAGAATTAGCTTCCGTAAATTATATATGGGTTTCATTTTTGCATGGACAAAGGCATTTCCTGTATGAAACCCTAAATCATTTTATAATCCTCTTTACTGATGCTTAGTGGGAATTTAAATGAATTAGGTTCCTTAATCTGATTACAAAATAATGCGATTAAATCGGGGAGGTTACAGTGACGGTTATTTTTAAGAAATCCTTAAATAATAATAAATTTATACTGTCGTATCTTCTCCTTTCCATTATGAAGAGTATGATTTGATACATACCAACATGCATATCTACCTATTCTTCCTCTAGCTGTTAGACACTTCATGTATAAGCCTGAAAAAAAGATTGGTATGTTTTCTGACAAAAACTTCCATAACAACGCTGACAAATAACAAAACATTGTCAAAATACATTTAATATAAAATTATACAAAATTAATACAGCATAACTTACAACAATAAGTATTAAAAAGCAACATGATAAATCATCAGTATACCCTTTTATCATGACTGAAATGTAATTATGTACAACAATAAAACAAAACAAAACTCAATAATACCAAAGATGTATATATGACGCAACATAATTAAGGAAAAAATGAGTCTTAAAAATGAAAAACATTGACTGAGGGTGGAAGGCGGATATTGATAGGGAATAGAGGCGTGGGCCAACCACATTGTAGGCGTTGAGTACGTGACATTTGAAGAACAAAATCATGTCGTTTCTCTCTGCTTGGTATGTAGTGAATCAGGAAATCCCTACTTAACCAAAAACAGCGCATTGAAGATAACTCTCTCGTTTACAGCTGAGGTCTGAGGGTCTCATTATTGCCATAGAAAGAGTTCAAAGGCGTGCTACCAAATTCATCCTTCAAAGTTCTGCCACCTATGAAGAGCGTCTTACAGAACTCAACTTTTCTAGTCTTGAGGACCGACGCAAGTTTAAAGATAACATCCTGCTCTTCAAGGGTTTACATGACATGCATTTTATCTCATTACAAGATAGAGTGAATTTCCGTGGCACTGAATCCATTTCTTTAAGATCTTCTGACTCGCCTACAATTATCCCAAATAAGTACAATACCAATATTTGCAAGCAGACATTTTTTAACCGTGTGTACAACTCCTGGAATAATCTCCCTGCTGACGTTAGGAACGTTCACATTTTCAAATATTTCAAATCCGAGGTCCTTAAGGGGGTACTACACCCCTGGCCAATTGTGTGCCTTTTTTTTGCATTTTTCTCAAAAATTATAGCGCATTGGTGACAATTAAGATATGCATGTTGTAGGGGCGAGGATTACAACTATTGCTCTGAAAATTCAGCAACTCAAGGCAAGTAGTTATTGATTTATTGATCAAATACTGGTTTTCCCTCATTTTTGACTGCAACTCCACAACTGCTGTCTGTGCCGAAATAAAATTTCGAGTGCAGTAGTTGTAGTCCTTGCCCCTATAATATACATATCTTACGTGTCACCAATGCGCTATAATTTTTGAGAAAAATGCAAAAATAGGCACAGCATTGGACAGGGGTGTAGTACCCCCTTATCACTACATCTCAAATTAATACCTGTCAGTATCCATATTAATCAATATTAACCAACGTCAAGTTCCAGCAGGAATCAGACGAAGAGTTTGAGAGTTGATCAGTCAATTTGATATGGTGCTACGGTGTGGTGCGGAGCGTCATTGGGGTGTGCAGGGGATCTTTATGCCGAGGTGTTCTTGGATTTGTAAACCTACTTTGTGCAATTTTACTAATGCTTATTGAATTATGCGATGTATTTACCCTATATTTGGCAACTCAATTTTAGTATTATTTTGTATTTTTAATGTATTTTATAGTATTTTTTAAATGTGTTTATAATTATGTACTGTGTAATTTTAGTTCTTTTATTTTGGTGTGTGTATAAGGGACCCCATCCAGTGTGCCTGCGTGCCTGTTCGGGGTTGTCCTTTTACACCACACACCGCATTTTGATATTCTGTGCAATAAAGGTATTAAACTAAACTAAACTAATTAAATTTAATTAGTGTAATTAAAATTACACTAATTAGCAAAGGTGTTTGATTCTAGTTATACCGTCAATATAACTAGAAAGGCAAATAATACACGATGTCCTTTTAATAAAAATCGTCCGGCTGTTTCATTTTTGAAAAATCTTATTTATTTGACCTACTTCTTGAGTGGATTCTGCAGAAGTACAATGCCTTATTAGGAGGTTGTGCAACGGAAAGTTACGAGTCATGTGTGTTTGTTTTTAATCAGAAATCAGAAAATAGTTCACTCTGTTTAAACTGAGACGATACTCATATTTGCCTTGTTTGGATTTTGATGTAATTACAGTTATTCTGAATATTAAACTGCATAGATATGAAAAATTCTGACCATGCATAAATTGTAATTTGAAACCAGTCTCTTGTACCTATCAAGAACCATAAGAGCTTCAGTTTCTAGTTCTATTATAAAAACAAATTGTCAACAATTTGGAAACAGGTTATGTTATCTTCGAACTAATGTGATTGTAATATGATTCTTCCTGCTTTGCCTTTGTCTAGCTCATAGGTTATTTTACCCGTTTTAACTTGATTTTTTTTTAAAGGGCGTATAACCTCTTGCAGTAAATCTCCTAAAGGTTGTTAACCTGTTGCAAACAACAATCGTATTCCGGCAACGAGCATCCTCATGTATCGATAACCCAGATAATCATTTGTCTTTTTCATTAAAAATAAGCAAGTGAATAACCGGAGAGCAATAATTATACAACTACCTTCTATTATTCATACAGGATGTTATCAAGTACGGAACGGATAACAGGATCATTAAAATGAGTTATTGATTGTCGTCTTGTCTTGATGAAACAATGCATCTTAATTTAAGTCGAACTACATTGTGTTTATTGTAATACACGTGAAGAAGGTGCACGCTTATAATACAAAACTCATTATATCAGTAACGAATAAATTGGCTTAAAATACTCTTTGATTTTGTTTTTGTTATTACCTCATCCTAAGGCGTCTGGCATACGAGAACGTTCATGTTTAGAGATTTCGACATTTTAGAGATACAATCTTTATCCCACCACATTACCAGCGATAATGCCGACTATCAAACAGGGAGGCTGTTGGCGGTTAAACCCACGATAGTCATGTTCTGATGTACAATATGTGATATTAATGTCTGCTCTCGTGTAAATAACATAACGTGTATAATAATTTCTTGTGTCTTCAACGTATAGTTAAATAATGGATAGCTTGAGCAGTGGTTCCGACCAGAGGCGTAGAAACTAGATTTTCGAACCAATATTATCATTTTTATCATTGATTTAAAGATGGTTTGGCATTTCTTCAAAACTCCCTATTATGTGGTTCATCTCAAGTTTGGAAGTGACGTATGTGTGTATTTCGGCGGTGACAGTTTCAAAGCGTATACACACGCGTACAAGGTCAGTTTGTCGGTACACTTGCGGCGCAACCGCGAAAAAGCACTGACGTCACTACCGACTTTGAAGCGAACCAAAATTAAACACAACTGTTTGTAGGTATTCTAATGATTAGCAATACAGTCGTCTATACAATAAGGCACGAATTGGTATTAATGTGTGTGTGAAAGTTTTTACAATCAGTCACATATTGGTACTCCCCTCGGTATATTGTCTAATTCCGGGGGGGGGGCACTCCAACTTTGGAGGTGACGCGTATGTAGGGCTGTTAAGACCCCCTTTTTCAGCATCGCTGTCACCCAAAGACCCCATATTTTTTTACGAACATATGCTCTGTCACCCGAAGACCCCTTATTTTTCCATTTGTTCTGTCACCCAAAGACCCTTACAAGTTCAGTTAGAACAGCAATTTTCATTTATCACTGATTTTGTTACTTATTTTGAAAAAAACAATGAAATTTGAAGCCATTTGGAACTAGAAATTTGATTTTCGAGGTTTTTGTGGCGCTGTTTCGGCTCTCACCCAAAGATTCCATTGAAAAAAAAAGGTCATGTTCTCACCCAATGACCCCATATTTTTTACATTTTGCTCTCACCGAAAACAAAAAATCATGCTCTCACCCAATGACCCCATATTTTTTACATTTTGCTCTCACCGAATGCCCCTTAGTGCGAAAGTGCCAGCCCTACACCTATATCCATTTCATATTGAAGTGCCCCCCGGTGTCTAATATGCCTCGTTAATGGTACCAGGCATCGAAGACGATTTGAGCACTTACGATGTTGCTTCCGTTTGGCTTTTAAGACATTGACAGGCGTGTACAACTTCTTCTTATTTGTAGAATACTTACTTGTATAACAAAGGAAACTCCTTCTTATGAAGTAGAATTTTAAAAAGATTCCGTGCAATCTACGTTGCTTACTTAGGTTGAGGAACAAGAAAATAAATGTTTATATCCATGAGCGATATCGGCATTAAATTTGTAATGCATTGTGGGATGGTTTTGGCAAGTTATGGTACATCTGAACTCTGACCTATCGGATAATTATTTTGTGCGCTAAAATGTTTAAATAAAATTGTTAAAAACGCAAAAAACATTGTAATCTCGATATATGTTTTCTGTATACAGAGAGATAAAATAGTTCAGGTCATGTGTCTTTAACATCAAAATTGTGCTAGTTGAAAGTCTGGACAAACAATCACTCTTCGTGATAAAGGGATCAGTTTCTTCCCTTCAAAACTTGAGACATTTATTATTTACAATGTTAATTACTGACTTTTTGTAATAATATATCTCGTCAAAATTCTGACATATGGCGAATTAATTCCTTAGTATATATTTGCTTAATAAAAACCAAAAATATTCAATATTGCGTATTAAACATATTGAACATACGTTTGGGCGCATTGCTAATTTTTGATGCCTATGTAGTAAAAGTTAAAGCTCCGCTTTATGATGGTTCCAGAAGATAAGTGAGGTGTTATACTACAGGGCTACCACGATATCAGTAGAACTAGAAGATCATATAGTTAACTTAAAGGGAGTGCAAATGAGAGTGATTGGAGCAGAACAGGAGACAAAGAGAAAGCACTCTGGATTAGAAAGATGGGCAAACTGAAAAAATAAAGGACATAACTTTCCTCCTAAGCACAAAATCAGCGTCGGCAACGATGTCACACAGAAAAGAGCTTACGACTGGTTGATCATCCAATGTAAGAAAATATTAAGTGTTGACACTAACCTCACCTGAATTGACATGTGATTATTTCAATTATTTTAATTGTTGACTTTGTTGTATTTTAGAGTTATGGTTTTAGTTGACAATTATGACATTTATGATTACATCTAAAAACTACTGACAATATGAACATTTCTGCAACATTCAATAGCAGTGGGGTTTTCAACCAGATGTAATGTCATATATATAAGTTATAAAATGATTTGTACTATGTAATGACATTATAACATATCTCTTGTAGATTGAAAGTTGAATCACAGTTGTCTTAGTTCCTGTTTGCTCCTGTTACCGATCGTACATACCGCAAAAAAAGATTTATTTTCTATTTTGTAGAGTCTTAAGGAATGTGAGATGCCATATCGTTCAATGTAACCAAATCAAACTTTCCAACGTTTAGCAAGTATTAACAACAGTGGTAATATAATTATTGCACATAACATGTGACGTAAAATGTACATCCTTCTACAATGACAGCTCAAGTTTCGTCATGGATTCAACCGATGACCAATGAAGTACATAGTCAATAGGGTGGGCCGAAAAACACCTTTTTACTCGGATCGACTTGGAACTCTCGGAGAATTTTACTGGGGTACATACTACTATTGTGCTAATATATCAGTAAGATCGGAGCATATTTCGCCTAGGCAGTAGATTTTCACAAAATCCCTACTTATTTGCCATTTCTTACTGTATAACTCTATATAGAGAAATCAGTAGAAACAACCTGGGAAAAGTAGCCATTGATATGACATTATAGCCAATATTAAACAATTTGGGTAGTTTGTTTAGACCCTCCAGGACATCACCAAATAGCAAGCAGTCTCCAACTGTTTACCATTATATTTTGCTAGAGACCTGTATTTAGTTAAATATTGATGATATTTGAGTTGCTAAACTAAGGGGTAGGGGTAGCATTATGGAGCATTTCCCCAGTTCTACTGAGTCAAATTTCACAATATTGGTCTTGTTGGGTAGATATGAACTGCAAAAGTACAAACAATACATGAGATATGAATTTAGAGCAGCTCTGACATGACCAGGGGTTAAAGGGTCATGTGACGCCTGATTAATTGTATTAATTTTCAAGGCTGTGTGACCTCTGGTCAAAACATGGATAACCGAAAATCATATAGCATTTATTTTTGGCAATCCTGCAGTTCATATCTGTGCAACAATACCGCATTTGGGAAATTTGACTGAGTAGAACTGGGGAAATTCTCCATAATGCTACCCCTACCCCTTAACATAGCAACTCAAATATCATTAATATTTGACTTACATGCGTGTCTTTAGCAAAAATAATGGTAACCAATTGGAGACGGTTTGCTATTTGGTGATGTTCTAGAGGGTCCAAACAAACTACCCAAAGTGTTTAATATTGGTTAGGATGGCATCTGAATGCCTACTTTTCCCAGATTGTTTCTACTGATTTCTCTATATAGAGTTACACAGTATGAAATAGCAAAAAAGTAGGGATTTTGTGAAAATCTACTGCCTGGGCGAAACATGCTCCGATATTACTGATATTTCAGCACAATACTAGTATGTACTCCAGTAAAATTCTCCGAGAGCTCCAAGTCGATCCGAGAACAAAAAAGGCAAGGTACATAGACGGATTCATATCACGTATTGAAACGGGGGATAAACGTTGGATCTGAGTGGAATTGTGGAGGTAACGAAATCTGAGGACCCTGGGTTCCATGGAACAATTTTGGAGAAATCCATTTTAGCTTAGCCTGTTTACTCTCAGTAATAACCCGAAATAATTTAATTTCGTATAGAGTACTGAATTTTTTCACGGAATTTACATTGTGATACGCGTTGCTTGCTGATTTTGTTTTATATGTCTCTGATTTGGGTGTCTTCTCAACCTATTTGAACACTATCTGTTTAAGCAGACTTGGGTAAACTAAGACGAAGAAACGAAACGAAGAAACGAGCCAACCTTTTTCGCGTATTTCTCACAATGCTCTGTAAATAGAGGATGCGGATGCATGGACATGAGAGGAAAAGGTGTAGTCAGTCATTATACTGTTATACAATCAATATAAGCTTCCTTGAAAGTTGCTATGATATACACGCCAAACAACCTGTGACATTTAATTAGTTAAATCCCAAATGATCTCTTCAACTGTTCATAAAATAAGCTTTCGTAAATTATATATGGGTTTCATTTTTACAGGGACAAATGCATTTCCTACATGAAACCTTAAATCCGTGAGGACAATGCATTTTATTATCCTCTTTACTGATGCTTAGTGGGAATTTAAATGAATTAGGTTCCTTAATCTGATTACAAAATAATGCGATTAAATTGGAGAGGCTTCAGTAACTTATTTTCAAAAAAACCCTTAAGTGGTTTATACTGCCGTACGTTCTTGTTTCTGTTATGAAGAGTATGATTTGTTGCACACCAACATGCATATCTACCTATTCTTCCTCCAGCTGTTAGACACTTCATGTATAAGCCTTTAAAGATATTGGTATGTTTTCTGAAGAAAACTTCCAAAACAACGCTGAAAAATAACCAAACATTGTCAAAACACGTTTAATATAAAATTATACCAAATAATACAACATCCTTACAACAATAAGTATTTTAATACTTATTGTAAAAAAAGCAACATGATAAATCATCAGTATACCCTTTTATCATGAATGAAATGTAAAGATGTACAACAATAAAACAAAAAAGATCAATAATACCAAAGATGCATATATGAAGCAACACATGTAAGAAAAAAATGAGTCTTAAAAATAAAAATAAAACATTGACTGAGGGTGGAAGGCGGATATTGATAGGGAGCAGAGGCGTGGGCCAACAACATTGTAGGCGTTGAGTACGTGACACTTGATGAACAAAATCATTTCGTTTCTCTCTGCTTGTTTTGTATTGAATGAGGAACTCCCTACTTAACCAAAAGCAGCGCATTGAAGATAACTCCCTCGTTTACAGCTGATGTATGAGGTCTAATGCAGAATCAAAATTCTAACTACACTGTTTTGCAGTATCTGGAGCTTTTTTACGTCCCAAACAAACAACAGCGGGATTGCATAATTCAAGTGGGATAGAGTAAGCGAAAGAACCAAGTAATGATAGCGTTCAAAGGTGGTATATCTCCTGATTCTATTCATGTTCAATTTTGTTTTAATGACTGATTTAAGATAACACATGCATTCTTGATTGTAGATAATAGAGTGATGACAATAATACTAACACTGCAGCTGTTGAATCAGTTTTTGTATCAAATGCCAGATAACAGCATTGACTTGCAAACTGCACACTAATTTTTTTTTTGCATACATTTAATTCCGACTTGTCGAACAGAAAGTTTAATAAGTTTCATATCTTTTCTCAATGCAAATTAAAGTTGCACTATTTCGACCTCAACAAAGCGGGCTGTGTTGTGTGTTTACCTGCACGTGAATCTTTGGTGACATTAAGACTATGGAATACGAATAGTGGTAATTTATATGCTTTCTAAGCTTGGAACTTTCGTATACTATACCCAGGCAAAAATTTAGGCATGAGTCATGCCCATGAACATGACAAGAACATGCCAAGAACATGCCATGAACATGCCCTATTTTCCCTAGCAACGTGCATGAATTTTCGCGAATTTGGGAATATTTGGCTGATTTCTCATCCCCAACCATGAAAATTTATGCATTGCTATTCTTATTTGTATCGTGCTTTTTGTCAGAGCCTTGATATATTCAGGGCATGTTCATGGGTATTTCATGGGCATGAATCGCGGTCAATGTCATATTCTCTCTACTTTCATGCCATGAATTCCTAATATTCAAGGGCGTCAATTTAGTGGGTGGAGCTATCAACATACATTTATAATTATCATAGCTCCCTCTATTGAGCATGGCTGTGAATGGTGATTGATGTTTAAGCAAATCATTCGGTAAGCAAGCCGGTGATGTACGGCCTACCAATATTAAACATTTTAAATATCAATAGAATCACCACACATTCATACACATGTGATGATGAGATATCCACATGAAAGGGCGTCTTAAATGCTAATAATGGTGTGATTATCTATATTATTTATGATTGATTTTTGTTAACACCTAAAATTCCTATGATGGTCATGGTATACACATCATTTTTTCACTGCCGGGAATACATGCTCTTAAGTCTTAGTCGTATGCAGACTCCGAGTATTAGACCTATAATATTTGATGTAACATATCTGCAGGCCCGTAGCCAGCCCTCCGAGTTCGGGGGTTCGTTTTTGCATATTTCTGTTAAGTATAACTGATGAGTAATGGCCGCGTAGCGGGCATTGCGCCGCGGAAGCGCGGCGCAGGGGGGTGTCTGAGGGGGGATGTTCCCCCCTCAGAAATGGGAGAATTTTGACAAATGAAGTCCCAATTGAAGGCATTTGGTGCACAATTTTTACATTATTATCAGAAATATATGGTTTCAATTTATTATTGCAAAGAGGCAAATTAGCACGGTTAAAACAAGAAAAAGTTGCAAATCAGGCATGCGGGGTGTCTGAGCTGAAAAATGTAGTCCCAATTGAAGGCATGGTGCACCATTTTTACATTATTATCAAAATATTGGTTCAATATATTACAGCAAATAATGACTCTGCTGTATTTATAGCATTAAATTAAGTCATAGGCCTACATAAACAGGGCGTCGGGGGATTTTTCAAATCGTCCCGCTAATCTGAGCCTAAAATTAATAGGAAAATTCGCGCGAAGCGCGAGAAAAATAACAATTTTTGTGCTAAAATGGCCATTTCAACCACATTTCCCATGTTCTCCTTTTTTGTGTCAAAATTTTAGGGGTTCGATCGAACCCTCGAACCCCCCTGGCTACGGGCCTGTATCTATACGTTATTTAATCTATTGACATTCTATTTTCAGTAATGTTTAAGTTCTAACGAATGTTTGATGACGAAAAATCGATAATTATGTTACTTATAATATGTAGCAGAAATATATTATCGATTTAACGTCATCAAACATTCGTTAGAACTTAAACATTACTGGAAATAGAATGGCAATAGATTAAATAATGTAGATATGTTACATCAAATATTATACGTATAATAAAAAGTCTGCATACTGCTTTATATTAGTCATTGGGTGGTTTGAGCAACGAAACATCATTTTTTGCGGAAGTTTGAATTCGAGCGTATGTAGGCCTATAGGCATGCTCGAGACTTAGACTATAATAGTAGGCTACTTACTATTTGCCATATAGATGATCCACCCGGATGATCAAAATCAATTCAAAAACTATCCCATGTTTAGTCCAAAAGTATAATTAAAATAATTTTCAACCCTTTCCTATGAATACTAACTAACATAATATGACGGTTTAGTGGAAATGTTTTGATCAAAATCAAGATGGATAAACTTAGTTACACTGATTCTGACTGACAAACAATGGAAACAAATTTCCCTCGAATTTTTTGACATATCCCATATAGGGCCTACACACATTTTATGAGGATGTAAAAATATGTGAAGTTCATTAGACAAGTGAAGTAATTTCCCCGGGGTAATTTCACTCTCCACATTTTTAGGTAAAGCAAGTGCGTAGGCCTAAACTTTTTTAAAAGGTACTTCATGTTTACTTGCTTTACTATAGGCCTGTTTAGTTTATTTTGTGAAAATATTTAATTATGCAATACATTTATCATGTTTACTAGTAATGTACTTGAACATGACCATCATAATACATGCATTCACACACTTGCTCAGTGGCACAAAGAAACTAAACAATATGGTAGCCATCATATTAACTAAATTTGACACATGGACATTAATGCTTTGAAGTCATTAGGCATGCCCACACGGAGGACTTCGACGAGCAAAAACTTCGGCCGTGTGAACGCTCTCAAGTAGGCCTATTCCTAAGTTTTCCCCCGGGAGTTTGCCCCGAAATGTATCCCCAAGAATTTCAGGGGATTTTAAATAATCCCCGAATGATGCTCGAGTGCTACTGCCGTGTGAACTGTGAACAATACAATGTCAGATAGATTCTGAGTGCTGAGCTTAAGCCAGGCTATGAGCCCCCGGGCTATGAGCTTGGTTTAATTATATTTAAAATGGTTCAATTTGACGCAATACTAGATTGCAAAACTCGGGGATTCCAGGTTTCAACCCGGGGGGGGGGGGGGCTTCAATATCGTATGGACACACACAAACTCGGGGATTGATTTAGGAATCGCAATACTCGAGCATGCCGATCCTCAAGAGTTCTATCGACCGTCTGAACACGACTCTCATTCTCTGATACCAATATCCTTGGTAAATTTTGGTCTAGTAAATACTGTAATACATGTACAGGCAGATCTCTCAACCGAAATAGGTGTACAAGGCTTACTCAGTCATTGAATGAGGCAATACAAACTATTGAATTTAGTGTTGAAATGAGCAAAATGTTGAGTTGCACCTTTTCAATGTAAAATCATCTCGATGGTAAAATTAATTTTCTCGGCCAAATAAAAAGCAATAATTTTATTTTTTCAGGAACTGTCGCCGGGAACTGTCTTGAAAAACCATAAATGCTTGATGCTATTTTTTTTAAATTCTAGTGTTAAAAATTTAGGCTTGAAATTCAGTCATTTAGTGTAAGATTTTTTTTTTGATCAACCTTTTAGCTTGTTCGCTAATGAAGGATTTTCCCAACTTTCTGACGCACATCACCGTGAGCTATATATCCTAGTTTTGTCAGAATTTCGGTTTTGATTGCACCAAATCAGCACCATTTTTCAATTACTACCAATTTTGTCATAATCAACACGCGAATGTATCCACGGATGGATGATTTTGCAAGCCACAATAGAAATATCGATTTAGTTCTGCCATGGAAGAGAATATTTCCATGGTTCTGCTGGTTATAATTGAATACCTGAGTGGAAGAAGGGCCCGACTCCAATTTTTTACAAAAATGAGTTAGACCCAGCATTTTATTGCCAGCAGACTGTTCTTCCTTGTGTGTGAAAGATGAGCCAAAATTCACTCTCTAAATAGTCTTCCACGTACACTTAATCATGGTTTTCATGGAAGAAAGACCCAAATCCATGGAGTTGGGCCCTTTTCCACTAATATTGGATTAAAGAGGAATTTTGTACATCCATGAAATCTGCTTTTCACTACAATAAACTTTCTTGCTAACATATTTACATGCTTCTACTTGTGCAATTAATGGATAATTACCAAATTTCTATAGCTATTTATAACACGTCTGCTTACGGAACTAGCACTTGCAGTATATTAGTGCAAGAAGGGCCCAACTCCAGCTCGTATTAAGACCTGTACCGTTGCCATGGAAACATCATAATAAATTTCGAATGTATGTAATATTGTATGTTCATGTATTAAAGGTCCCCTGAAGATGAAAACATTCTGTCTATAAAACTTTTCCAAATATTATATTTTTTCTTAATATCTCAAAAACAGTTTTGATGGAGTTGGGCCCTTCTTCCACTCAGGTATTCAATTATTCGCCGCAGAAGTGACGTAATTAATCGGATTAAGGGGCTGTTATAATTTTTGGCGAACCGAGAGGGGGGGAGCGATTTTTGGCACACATTCATGGGGCGCCTTTTAAATAAAACGCTCTAAAAAGGCTTAGGAAAAACAGTACGGAAACGCTTAAATATGCAAATTTTCCTCCTCGCTGCTCTCGCAACATGTATATAGACCATTTAAGGTTTGAAAATTGAGATCCCAAAAATATGGCATGCACAAGGGGGGGGGGAGGCAAAGAATTTTTGTTAGATAACTGTTAAAATAGCAGATTTTCGCGCACTAATATTACCTCCCAATCACTCGCTCACATTTGCAGTGTGCATGCTACACTGCATTGAAGGAGAGGGAAAAGATTTGACTTTAATGCGCTCAAGTAGGCACCCTCCATTGAAAACCCACCCATCGATCCAGGGGGGTCCACTCACATTGTGGCCTGTAAACCATCCGCGATAATAAAAACGAGTAAAAAGGGTAGTCTTCATGGGTTGGCACGATACGCGCTTATCGTGTTTAGGGTGTCAAAAACATGAAAAATAGGGATAAAATTCCTGCATCAACAGAAGCGTGTTATCTGTTTAGGTTATGTTTTAGCCAAGGGTTAAATCCTTGTTTAGAGTGCTTTTCAAAAGTTGATTATCGCGGATGGTGTACAGGCCACAATGGGAGTGACCCCCCCCCCCGGGCCATCGATATACCAAAATCGTTGAAAAGGTATTATACCCCAAAACCGTGGCACACCCCCGTATGATACTTTCAACCAATGAGACCCCCCCCCCGGATTATTATCTTGTACAAGAACATTTTGTGTCCAAATCAAGAAGGCAGGAGCAAACTGGAACCTTTGAATTTGGATGTTTGCTCAAGTTCAAATCATATCCTTTGTTTCAAGTATAAAAACCAGCCGTGACTAGTTTTACAATCATGATTCATGATGAGAGTTGACATTTGAAGGTAATTTCATGTAATTTGCTGAGAAAATCTTGATGTGTCTACATCACTATGGACCACAAGAGTCTCATCTTAATGGCATAGTCCACTAATCTCAATTACATAATCAAATGTCAAAATTTAACCTCAAGTTGCAGAGTATGAGTTTTTGTACCCAAATCTTTAAAGGATGGAGCATGTTGTGGATCCTAGTGCATGCAGAGGTTAATTTATTTATGATCAACCCAATGAATGATGTATATTTGTATTCAGAGAACTTTATACAAAAGGCCTTCATACTTTTCTGTCTTGTATTTTTAGAGTTTTAGATTTAGATTGATTGAGTAAACATTTAGAAATCAACAAAAATTTAAGGCCATATCCAAGACCAATCACTAAACATGCAACAATTACACACAATGCAAGAATGATGCAGATAACTTTATGATAAATAGAAATAAATAATGCAATAAAACACAAAGAATATTGTGAGAGATTAGCGGCATACTCAGGGATGTAGCCATGATTTATTTAGGAGGGGATGAAGCTGATTTTGAGAAGTGGACATTTCCCCAAAGTGTTCAACTTTTTTTACCATAAAATCCCATTTTTTTTCACTACACTTGTAATTAGGCAAATGTTGTCTCTGTTGACCGAAAAAGCATAAAATACCTGCTATCCCAGCAAACACCGCTGATTTTAAGATATAAATTTTTTAACACCAAAAAAGGACAAAACAAAACAAAACGAACACAAACAATGACACAGACAAAAGGACAAGTTTCCCATGTTATTTTCATCAGGTGCAGAAAGAGAAAAAAATAGTTTAAAAAAGAGGAAATACAAATAAAAACAGATTGGCAGGCAAAGTGACTTTAATCCTCATTTAGGTCAAACATAAATTTCTTGAAATGTTTGCCCAATTTACCAAGCCTATATTTATAACTGGGAGAAGTCTTTTGAAATTTAAATCTATGAGTATAAAACTTCAAACATAATACAAGAAAGATGATTACAATTCTGTGCTCAGAGTCATAGACATTAATCCCAAACATTTTTGGTAGTTATAAATTGTAATATTATCACCAGTTTTGCTTTCAATAAATTGGGTCAGACTGTTCCACAAGCAGGGTTTACTTTAACGCACAAAACACGCGTATTTACGCGTTCAGGCACTTTTCTGACTCCTTCAAATCCATAAGTCCCAAAGTCCAATGCGTACAAAATCTTGAAAACGTACGCGTTCAGATATTGCAAGATTTGAATAGAGAAACACCTGATATTGTGCATTTATTCTCGGCTTTTGGCATTTAGGACCTAAAGGCTTTATGGACCGTCATTTCACAATTTTCGGCTTTTCAACTGTTCAAACTTAAATTTTACACAGTAATAGAGCCAAAATGGTCCACCAAATCGCTTCAATTAGATCTTCATTTTGCAAAATTTTCCAAGTTCTTAGGGGGGAACACCACCCTGCGTAGTTGACAAACAAATGGCCACTTTCACTTCTGCTTTCGACATTTGCCAATTTATGTTTAACACAATTTATAGGCCTACCATAATAGGGAAAACTTGCCGTCCACGAAAGACTCCATGGACTGCTCATTTCACAAATATTCGACTTTGTTAAACTAAAATTTTACACATTAGTGCCAAAATGATCCACCAAATTGCTTCAATTAGGTCTTCATTTTGCAAAAGTTTCTTACTTCTCAGGGGGCATTTTAAATATTATTATTTTTTCTAACATTGCCCCCACCCCTTCTGACTGCTCTAGATCCGCCACTGCTCCAAACAGTGGCGTAGATTTCTTTTTGACTCGGGGAGGGGGTGAAAATAAATGTCTTGAAGTATAGTGAATCCAGCACTTATTGGAGAAAGAATAAGTTTATGGTACAAAATTTTTTGCCATTTTGCAAAAATGTGCACTTTTGGGGCTAAAATGGCCAAATATGAGGTTAATTTGGTCAGAAACCCATATACAGGCGTCAACATTGGGGGATGATTGAATTGAAAGGGTTAAAAAAAATGAAAATACCCCTTCAGCAAAATGCTTAAAGAAACCCCTGTCCACAAGCATTTGATTTTTTCACAATCACAAAAAATGCACCATTCCTCAGAATTATTTCAAAACCACAAAATGGGGAATCAATCTACCAATTTTATGAAGTAACTTGTTTGTGCAAATTGCTCTCTGAAACACGTAAAAAGCCCTAAGTTGAGTTTCAATACTGCAAGAAAAGTTATTATTGTGTACTTCATTCCAATCCGTATCCTGAACCATATTTAAAGCATCAATCCAAAAGCTCTGCAGTTTTGGCAGGTCCATCCTGTGTTTTCAAAATAGTGTATAAATACTTTGCCATTTTCAAACAAGCTTCCAACAATCTTATCAAAAATACTTTCTTTAACATTAGGGGGGGGGGGGTAGTTATAAAACCAGTCAATCGAAATTCCTTTCATAAGATAATTGTACTTTCTTCTGTCTTTAATATAGAAATATCAAATTCAAGAACAAGATCTTCAAAAGATTTACTGAAATTATACCCTCTATTAAGATCCTCAAGGATATATGTATACCACGATCAAACCAATCTTGATAAAAGAATATTTGTTTTCATTGGTTTTCAAACGAAAATTGCAATTCCACCAAACATCCAAATGTCTGTTTGGCTAGTGAACGGGTACACCTTGCCCCTTTCCCGAATTTCTCTTTCATTGTTTGTCAAGGGGGCACCGTTCTCTTACATTTTTAGGCACTTTTCTTTAAATTCAACCATAGGCGCCCTTTATTATAGCTTTCAGACTTGTGTTAAAACGTGATGTCAGCTCGTGTTTGTAACAAATTAAATCAAATACAAATACTTTAATGTAGGCCTATAGGTCTTGAAGTTTACGTATATTGAATATTTTTATCAGTAAAATTTGCAATATAGAGAAAATTACAGAATGAATGTCAACAGTGAGAATGCAGGCCTATAATTACGGTTTAGTATTAATTATTCCATCCTGTAGGTTAAAAGGCTATTATTATTGCTATAACAATTAATTTAGGTGGTTGCATCAACTGATTAATTGATTATTATATATTTTTAACTGATTTATTTCACAAACGTAACCATTGTAAATATGAAGCTAAATGAGGCTTAAAAATATACTTGGAATACAAGAGTACTTGTAAAGTAGGGATTGGAGTAACAATGTCGAGGTTCGTTTATTACATGCGACTGGCAACCCATCTATATGTGTATCGGCTAAGTAACTTCTGTTAGCTGATGCCTAATTTTGTCTGAACAATGTGACGCTTGATTTAGAGACGCGTCGACATGTTAAAATTTGCTGATTTTATCATAATAGCCATCACATGCGCATAATAATTGACTATTATTTATTGTTTCAAAACATAATCGCAACAAATTATGACCCTAGCAATGTTATTCGGGAATTAACAACGAAAAGAACTAATTTGAAGGAAAATAAATGGAGCAATGTTTTGTTGCAAATAAATGGAGCAATGTTTTCGATAGGAAACAAATTTATGGAACTCCTTGTAATTGTAAAATTTCACAATTTTTCAACTTTTATGCAAATTTGAAATAAGTCTTTTTAAGTATTTCGTTCTGTTTTAAACAGGAGAGTGTATAAGCTATACGATCGTGAAGGAATTTCATAATTACTCTCCAATACCGTAGGCAGTTGAAGCATATTTGTCATGTGAGATCCAATGCCGAGTTGTATGCAAATTATACTGTAAAAAACAGTAAATTAGTTCATATTTGTTATAGTACCCATGTAGAATATTGTAGATCCCCCGGGTACGTCAATATGAAATGGATATAGGTGTAGAGCTGACACTTTCCATAGTAAGGGCATTCGGTGAGAGCAATTTGTAAAATATGGGGTCATTTGGCCTGGGTGAGAGCATGGTTTTTGGGATTCGATGAGAGCAAAATGTAAAAAATATGGGGTCATTGGGTAAGAACCGCAATAGTGCCACAGAAACGTTGAACATTTAACAAATTTTGTTCTAAATGGCTTCAAATTTATTTTTTGTAACAAAATCAGTGATCAATGAAAGTTGCTGTTCAAATTGAAAATAGGGGTCTTTGGGTGACAGGTCAACGGGTGTGACAGCGCATGTGTTCGTAAACAAATATGAGGTCCTTGTGCGACAGCGATGCTGAAAGGGGTGGGTCTTTACAGCCCTACATACGCGCACCTCCAAAGTGGGAGTGCCCTCCCCTCAGCTTTTACAATCAAAGACTCCTCTTCCCATACACACCAACGTTGTTCGACCGTTGCCGGTGGGGGGGGGCAATATTTGGCAAGCCGAGAGGGGGGTGGGTGATTTTTGGTACACATTCCAGGTGCGGATTTAGGGGGCGCAGCCAGCGCGCGCCCCCTCTATTTTTTGACTAGCAAAGGGCGCCGGTAACTTAAAATTGTAAAGAAATTTTAAAAAAGGAACAAACTCGGCCATGAACAGCAAAGAATGGGCCAAAACCGTTGAGTTTTCGAGGGGGTAACCCCCTTTAACACATTTTTTCGTCGTCGACCAAAAGGCGCCCCATTTATCAAAAATTCCTGGATCCGACCCTGCATTCTTGGACAACCGTTCGGAAACGCTTAAATCGCTTCTTCAACTTTATTTTCCAAAATCAAACAGAGTAATACTTATTAGGTACATTATTACAAAAAAGATTAAACGAAACGCTTATGGAGGGAAATGATCATAAGGCCAAGAAGGCCAGAATTGATCACGCCCTTTTATAATACAGAAAAAAAGCAAAGCAAAATGAGAGACTATCACACAAGATACATAAAACTTAAAAACTTGCTCCAAGAATTAAATGTATGATAAGGAAAGATGTAATTTATTATTTTTTTTCGAAAGTTTGTCAATGATTTAGCTTCTTTGACATTTTCGCTTTGGGCCTGTGGTTCTGAGTCTGACTGCTTGATCAATAAAAACCTTTTTATTTCATTGTTTGATTATAATTGTTTCTGTTTCTTGTGTGATAGTTGTGGATATCAGAACGTTTTGTAAAGAAGTTGTTAAACGAGTTTGGTAATTGATTAAGACAGTATTTGTACATACATGTACCTAATTATAATTTGTAAGTATCAAATACGTTTTCGCAACATGTATATAGACCCCGGGGGCGGGAGGCACTCAACTTTGGAAGTGACGGTATGTGCCTGTCAATAGGGCCCCTCTTTTGAAGTCGACTATACCCGATGACCCCCTTTTTTTAAAAGTCATGATCCAATGACCCCCTTTTTTTTGTTGTGGCTACCCAATGACCTCTTTTTTTTCTAAATTTTAGCAATTATCCCGAAATTTTCAACATTTTGCTCCATTTTTTCAAAATTTTCTGCCCGATGACCTTTTTAAAAAAAAAATCTTATACTCAATGACCCTTTTTTTTTCCAAATATTATACCCAATGACCCCCTTTTTTATTTTTTTTTGTACCCAATGACCCCCTCTTTTAAAATAACGCTCAAGTTGTACCCGATAGGCCCCTACTTCGCGACTATTGTTATTTCACTCCAGAAAATTTATTTCAATTCTATTCAAATTCAATTCTTTCTACACCTGGAGTCTTGCTATTCAATTCCAATTCAATCCACCTTGCTTTAGAATTAATTCAATTCGATTCCAATTCAATTTTTCATTTTCAAAATTATTTCAATTCAATTCCAATCCAATGCAGTGAAATTAACAGCTAATCAATTTCAATTCAATTCTGAGCATTCATTTCAATTCCAATTCAATTCCGATTCCAATACCGTTGCAGTTTGTGTTAATTGACCAAAATTAAGGCACACTGCAAAAACTGTGTCGAGAGATTGAACTTTTTTTGTCCTCGATTTGTAAACACATGTAAAATCTAAACACAAATGTCAAACTTCAAAACATCAAGTGTTTAATATTTAAACACAAGGCATCAAATTACTAAACATGTTTAGCATTTAGACATGTTTAGAAATTGAGGACAAGATGGTGTCTAGAATATATGGTGTTTAATATCTAGACACTGTTTTTGCAGTGCATGTTTTAAATTTTACTACCAATTTAAAACACTTGAGTCAGCAACACAACGTCAAAATCAAGTACACTACTTGTCACAAAAGCATTTCAACAGAAGATACATTATTGTTATGTGAACTCACTTTTCACATTCAAACAATGCGAGTGATCCTTGACCTCTGGTCCTATTTTATGAAACTTTGGAACTTCTTAGGTGACTGACTTCCTAATATTTGTCTTAACTTCTTGTCCACCATGCACATTATTTTCTAAACTAAGGTGTGTGGTACGATCGATAATGGGACCCTGTCCCCATACTGACCTCAAAGATGTCAAAAATCAGGGTTTTGATACTATTAGATAGCCCCTATTTGTCTCCTGCTCCTCCTAAGATTTTACACCCAAAATCCTTGTACTTTTGAAACAGTGTGAAAAAAGCTGTCAAAGATATTTAGCATTTTCTTAATGGTTTTCTCACAATTTGTTCAAATGTACAATGACTTTTGAGCATAAAAATTAGGAGCTTGAGAAAAATAGGGGCTTTATATTAGTGCCAAAAGTTTGAGATCTTTGGCAAGTTGGGGGGATCTCATACTCACATTATCAATCATATCAAGCAATTTAAAACATTGGAAATGCTAAGAATCAATTTGATCATACGGTATCAAAAGATTAATTAGTGTCTTTATGCACATAGAACCTATAATATTTCCACATGACAAGATATTCTTCTAAAGAAGAACTCCAAAAAAATCTCAAAAAGTTTAACTATACGGTACTTGATTACCTTTGTATGAGAAATGATATCATACTTTTAATTTTCTTCAATATGTGTATTTTATGCTATCATTTTTAAATGAAAGCTTTCCAGAATACTTAGTTGCAGTTTGTTTTGTAACACTTAATGTTTTTGTTTAGTACCAGTGACTACTGTTTCTTTTTATTTATCATGTTTTAAAAGGAGTGATCTGGAATCACAGACATCTGCTTGTGAATTGAAATGCTGAATTGAAATCGAAGCTGAATTTCATTTCAATTCCACTTCATTCGTCATCACTCAACATGATTTCAATTCCAATCCAATTCAATTCTTCATTGCTCACGATGATTTCAATTCCAATCCAATTCAATTCATGCCCAAGCCCACTCATTTCGATTCCAATTCAATTCCAATGCATTGAAATGAAAATGGCCCAAAATTCATTTCAATTCAATCCGATTTCAATGCATTGAATTAACATTATTCGCGACCCCGGTAGGCACATACCCGTCACTTCTAAAGTTGAGTGCCCCCGGGATATAGACCATTATGGTTTGCAAGTTGGGTTCCAAACATTTGACATGTGCAAGGGGGGGGGGGGGACAAGCGATTTTTGGGCGGGCCGAGATGGGGGAGGGGGGGGGGCAAGCGATTTTGGGCGGGACCGAGGGGGGGGCAAGCGATTTTGGGCGGACGTTTGAAATTTTACCCCCCGAAGCTCATAATTATTGCACAGCCCCTACCCAGGAGCGCCTAAAGCTCTTTCCCACCCGTCCCGCTTAGCCTATAGCTATAAACGGATTGTAACTTTTACACTCGACACAAGGGTTTATTTCATAAATTAAATTATTTTATCCCTCGTCAAATTTGGATCCATCAATTCATCATGAGATTTGGATAGAATTGGGTTTGAGAAGTAACACGTACGGTACTGGTGTATTCATATGTCAACAATTTCGGTGGCAATTGTGCTGTGGAAAGTTGAAAACAAGTGCATGATTATACAATACACGTGCCTCGGGCCTCACAGTCATTCGAATTATTTATAAAATCCCTTTTCGCGGAGGAGCACCGTTAATTTAGATGAGCTGAGATGATTGCGCATGCATGTATGACTGAACGTAATGAATTTCAGGAGAAGAGATTTCATTCAAAGACGTGTAGGAATCATGGGCAAAGTATTAATTTAAAATTTAGATAAAATTATCCAAATCTGATTAATATAATGACATCAGGCATGATTCAGCAGATTAACTAATTAAAGGATCCGTTTATTATTCCAAATGGAGGGGCCAGGAGTAGACAGCAAGTCTTCAGAGGAAATGCATACTCCCCCACCCCTTTCAAAGATGAGGAAATCATTATGACCCCCGAGCTTCACAAAAACAAAATTAACAAAATAATAAAATAAATTCAAAAAGACATTATTTAAGTGCAAAATCCATTGTAGGAGTCTATAAAATCCACCTTTCTCAAGTCCGAGCATGACTTGAATCCAAGTGTGCAATAGAGTCGTACCACCACGGTCTAAAACCAATCATTAGCACCAACGTGTGTTAAGGGTGTTTTTGGGTACGTTTTTGTCAAAACACATCCAGTTTTGGGGTGGGTTTTTCATACTGACATGAACATAGTTATGAGGCTTAATTATTATGACGTCGACAGATCAAAAATTGCCAACCTAATTTGCAACCACTAACAAATGAGCAGTTTCATCCTTTGAAAGTTCAATCATGCAATGAAGCAAGACCTGGGGAACGTACACTGTGATCCGTCGTAAGACCTCTCAATTATTATGAGCCCGCTGTCACCCAAAGAATCCATGTTTATTTTATTTTATCATTATTTTTCTTTTATAGCAATTCGAACATAAAAAGTCCACATTTTTCCCAACCATCAACCAATGATTCTATGTGATGATTGGATCTTTTTGTCAAAAAATAAACAAATGTTGACCATAATATTGTTTTACTGGGGAAAAATATCCCCAACCCTCATTTTCATATAATTATGCTCACATGTTTCCTGTAGTATTTGTCAGTGTTCTATTGGTGTTCTGGGTGTGATGATGCATCCGAAGGTGTTTAGGAGTACTCTAAGGCAACTTGTAGAATATCGGAGTCTTCACAACAGTCCGAACCACAGTCAGTCCGATTTTTGTAGGATTAGGGTTAAGGTTAGTTGGGGTTAGGGTTCGGACTGGCGGTGTTTTGGACTGACGGGGTGTACCCGTAGAATCCTGCATGTATTATATACGCACCACTTTTCTAGAAACCGACGCAAATAGGGTTCACCATATTCCAATGGTACCACTGTGCATTTCCTATTAATTTCAATAGTTCAAGTAAAGAGTTAAAGTATCAGCTACACTCAACTTCGACTTTGGAATCCAAGTCTACTCCGAGTTCGACTCCAGTTGTGTCCGAGTCTAAGCCGAGTCGAAGGTCAAAGGTTCGATTCCTACAACACGTACCAAACCCGGGGGACCCAACTTTAAAAGTCCCCCTCAGATACGAATGTATCTGATGAACCCTTTAAAAAATTACACACGATGACCCCCTTTTTTTTAGGTGCGGCAACCCAAAAATATTATTTTGCTCCAGTTTTTTTCAAAATTTCTACCCGATGACCCCATTTCTACCCAATGACCCACTTTTTTCAAAATATTATACCCAATGACCCCTCTTTTCATTTTGTTTATACCCAATGATCCCCTTTTTCATAAACGTTTTGTATCGCGATATATACTTCGCAATGCCGCGCCGGTGGGCACATGCATAACCGTCACTACACTGCAAAAAGTGTGTTTAGGAATTAAACACTTTTCTAAACACTATCTTGCACCATGTTTTTAAACATGTTTAAATGCTACACATGTTTAGGAATTTGATGGGCTGTGTTTAGGAAATTTGACATTGGTGTTTAGGAATCAAACATGTTTAGAAATGTGTTTAGACATTGGTGTTTAGGAATCAAACATGTTTAGAAATGTGGTGCAAGAAAAGTGTTTTATTCCTAAAAACCAATGTCAAATTCCAAAACATCATGTGTTAAATTCCTAAACACATACCCATCAAATTCCTAAACATGTTTAAAAACATGGTGCAAGATAGTGTTTAGAAAAGTGTTTAATTCCTAAACACACTTTTTGCAGTGCGCTGTTTGCACACCTCCATCACGTCAAGTGACCCCCGAGATGGAGCGGTTAGTAGCTATATATCAGGGCTGGCTGCCACTATAGGGTTTAGGAATTAAGCATGTTTAGAATGTGGTGCAAGAAAAGTGTTTAATTCCTAAACACGCTTTTTGCAGTGTACTAAAGTTGAGTGCCTCGTCCTGGCCAAAACCATGGGACCCCTTTCAAGAAAAGTGAACATGAGCCTGCTTTCAATTACTATAAAAAAAACTAGATCCTTTTTGGCGTGGTCCAAACCATATGACTCCTAGTTTTCTCATGCCCACTGACACAAAAAACTAAGAAAATTTATACTTATCTGAAGTCAACAAATTTTTAAATGTAGGTGATTATAGTTATAGATGTAACTCGCTCCGTGACTTGCTATAAACTCGCGTCCAAAAAGTGTTAAAAAGGGTGCTATTTTCACCAATTATGACGTTTTGTTGTTGTTGCTGTTGGTGTTTGCTGTTGTTTTTAAATGGTTGCATTTTAGCAAGATTCCCTAGATATTTGAGTATGGTAATTTTTCGTGTGACTTTGAGACAAATTAAAACAGTGACTTCTTGAAAGTAAATGTGTATTTTCCTGTTTTCAGTTTTTTTTTCAGTATGACCTTATAATTATTTTGGTTAATTGATGAAAAAAGCAGTCTAGGATATCAAATCAACATCTTCCCATGATCTTACATATCGTTATGAATTCAGATCAGAGTGACAAATCGAGCATTTTGAGCAAATTGAGTTTACTGTATGCTTGTGATTATGTTTCATCAGGCGATCTTTAATGTCCACCAAAAATTAATGATAAATCTTACTTCCCAACGTATATTGAAATTGCGATTTGGACGAATCGCGCTATATAAGTGCGATTAATGAATTTGACCAAAAGACGAAATCGTGTACTTAGCTGTACTTGATCTATTGTATATAGTATAGCTGGAATCTCCAATTTTTCTATATTACATGTTCTATAGCTACTGGAATATATATTTGATATATAAGCCTAATGGGTAGTTTCAGGTCCGGGCCGCGTAATTTTTTTCTGCAACCATAACGGGACGCAAAATTTTATTAAATCATAACCTAACCCTAATCCTAACCCTAACATGCACTTACCCTAACCCTAGCCCTTTCCTATGGGTTATAAAATTTTTGCGTCCCGACGTTGCAGAAAAATAATAACCGTCCGGGATCTTTCGCAGTAAGGTGAGAGCAGAATTCGGTGAGAGTAAAATGTAAACAATATGGGGTCATTGGATGAGAGCATGATTTTTGGCATTCTGTAAGAGCAAAATGTAAAAAATTTGGGGTCTTTGGGTGAGAACATGACCTTTTTTTGAAATGGAACCTTTGGGTGAGAGCCAAAACAGCTCCACGGAAACCTTGGATTTCCAGTTCTATAAATGGCTTCAAATTTCTTCTTTTATTTCTTAAATAAGTAACAAAATCAGTGATAAATGATAGTTGCTGTTCAAATTGAACTTGTAAGGGTCTTTGGGTGACAGATCAAATGGAAAAATAGTGGGTCTTCGAGTGACAGAGCATGTTGTCATAAAAAAAATACGGGTCTTTGGGTGACAGCGGCGCTGAAAAAAGGGGGTCTTAATATGCGGCACCTCCAAAGTGGGAGTGCCCCCAGGCTATTGGTATCTTCTATTCAGTGATACCAAAATAAGTACAAACATTCCCCACATGATATCGCTATGGAGTAATTATCCCGGGTAATTACGTCAGAGCGCCGTTGCAAAATTGGGAAATCACAGAAAATTATAGGCCTATAGGTGTAAATAGGCCTACCTGTTTTGACGGATATAATGATTGTTTTAGAACATGCAGATAATTTGTGCACATTCATTTCTATAATATAGGCCTACATTTCAAATGAGTGCTCACGAATGTTCTCAATTATTATTAGAATGACCAATGGAATGTACCAAGATTTCCAAACGCCTGCCTAATTTGCCTGTCATCCTTCCTTCACGTACAAATGCTATCGGATATGTGCCGCCCAAATGGGTAGGTTTTTCCTTAAACATTCTGGAAGTGTAATGAATCGAGCACCTTTTGGCAACAGAATAGGTTCATGGTACAGATGCGCGAAGCACGAAAAAATTTGCACTTTTGGAGCTAAAATCCTTTTTAGATATGGGTCTCAATTTTCGGAAAATCCTTAGATATGTCCCTATTTTCGGTAAAATTACCCTTGGAGATGGGTAAGGGTTTGAATGCTCGAGCCACACACCCCCGTCGAAAAATAATCCTAGTACTAGGCCTACTAACAGGCCTTGCCGTTTGAGGCGAGTGATCGCTCTCGCTCACCACCGCTCGCCCAAACTCCATTTCTAGTGAGCGATTTTCCACTCGCCACAGACACTAGGCGTATAATTCGCTCGCTTACGAATCTCCCAAAATCAGCCATCGAATCAACCAATTCAGCATTTAATCGATTATGTTCTCTCTTCAAGCGGAGAAAGATACAAAGTTTAGCGCTTCGCGCGCATTTAAACATAAATACCGTTTAAAGACCAAAGCTTTACTTGATTTTAGTGGTATTTGTGCAATTTCGACCACTCGCCTAGACCACTCGCCTTTCAATTCTAGACGGCAAGTACTGAAGTACCAAGTGAGAACATGAATTTTTCAAAATACGGGGTCTTTGGACGATAGTCAAAAACAGACCAACGGGCATGACGGAAGCCTCAAATAGGCCTATAGAATCATAGTAGAACTATAGCCCCGTTCACAAATCGCGACGCATCTCGAACAGCGAGCGAAGCGAACACCGAGCGTCTATAACCCCGTTCACAAATCGACGCGACGCCTCTCGACGTGACAAGGGCGCAAATCCGTTTTTGAAAGTGAGGGGGACGCTATGACAATTATTATAATAATTGATGTCTCAGAAGTGAGAAAATTTTGCAAAATGAAGACCAAATTGAAGCCATTTGTTGGACCATTTTGGCACTATAAATTGTTAGTTTGAAAAGTCTAATATTTGTTTCGTGGACAAGTCTTCACTATAATTGTTAGACTTCTCTGTAGTCCACTTGCCCATTTTGCATATACTCTGGCTATTAAGCATAAAACGCTGATTTGTATTAATTTGTGTGCAATTGATAGATTTTCACATCTGATATTTTCAGTCACTATACGGTACTCCCTATGTTTGTTAGCTTCCCAAGTGGATTTTACTCGGGCTTTCGCGATCAATAAACTGGTATTCCAAAATCATTTTGCTCAATATTAAGTGAGCAATTATAATTATACAAGATAATTGTTGCATTCAATATAACTTTTAATCATCTAATTATATAAACTCTTTATGACTATTTTACTATTGAACATTTTAATTTTGAGTTCAACGGAATGCGTTCATCATGATTAAAAGGGCATTTCGTGATCCACAGCCTCATCCCCCCCTACTTTTCTAAGAGAAAAGTTGAGATTTTATATCAATGGAAACCTCTGGCTACATAATGTTTATGTACAAAATATTTCTTGCAGATTAATTTGTTCAGCAAAGATATCGTGAAATTTGAATTTCGTTCTGGTATAAAATTACAACACATTGTCTATGGACATGATGGAGCAGTGTAATACACATTATCAATTTATCATGCATAACTCACAAACGCAAAATCGGAATCAACTGGAATTTTGGGAATAAGATTTTTTCGTGGATATCTACTAAAAAATATCATAAAAGGAGGATGCTAGGATCACGAAATACTCCTTTAATAATAACATATTTTTTATAAAAATCCGACTATGGCATACTATTATTGTATGAGTTATTGCTTTTAAAAACAAAGCGGATGTGAAAAGGACAACTTCTTTATGCATAATTGTGTAAGGGGTGTCTGAGCTGGTGTTCCCAGGTTTGCAAAATGAAGGCCTATAATACAAACCATTAATTGGTGTTCGATTTTGACACTATCGTTGTGTTAACTAATTAGTTAGAAAAAGTTAGGAAATGTGTAAAAATGAAGGCCCAATTGAAGCCATTTGTAGACCGCTTAATTGTTTATGTTGACGTTGGGACATTTTGCAAAATGAAAGTCTAACTGAAGTCATTTGGTGCATCATTTTTACATTATTATTGCTTTAAACAAAAAATGCCCCGAACCTAATTTGCAACATTTTGCTTGAGATTTGAGATTCACAATTGCTAAAGCATGCATGGATTGATGTCACCATTGAGTCCGTCTTAATACTGATTTTGGTGACAAAATGTGACGGGCCCTGTATATCGGCGACCCACAGTAATTTTTACAGGTTTATGGGCCGAGGAACTGCCTTCAAACAATGCCTAAAATGATCACAGGCCCATATATTCTTACAATCGACCAGACTGTGCGGCTGTTTAGGGGGGGCATGGGATTTTTGAAAAAAAAAATTCGGTCTGACCAAACTCCCATGCCCCCCTGAGAATCTAATGGTGCGTCTCTTAGGCATGGGCAGTGATGGGCCCTCTCAAAACCTTTTCTCTTCTCTTTTTCCTTTTTCTCTTCTCTTTTTCTCTCTTTCTCTTCTCTCCTTCCCTCTTTTTTTTTTTTTTTTTGGGGGTGAGGACAAAATGTGTGTGTGGGGGGGCATTTGATATTGTGTCCCCCACAGTGGCGTAGCGTGGGTCATCCGATGGGGGGCACCAACCATATTTGGGGCACCGGGTCTGATGGGGGCACAAGCCGTTTTTTGACAATTTTCCTATGGGATTTTTTTAATTTTGCAATCGACTTGGGGGCACGTGCCTCCCCACCCGTGCCACTATGACGCTACGCCACTGCCCCCCAGTTTGAAAAGTGAGTCCCCTGTCCCCACCCGATTTACGCCCTTGCCTCTCGAACAGCGAGTGAAGCGAGCACCTATATAGCGAGAGCCTGTGCTAAAGTAGCCTTAAAGTACCTTACCGGTATTTTGAAAGCAGCGCTGAATGAAAGTTGGTGTTAAGGGACCGTTCATAAACACTTTTTAGGGGGCCTGATGCAAAAAGGGGCCCTGAAATTTTTTGACCCTCCTAAGGGGGGCCCTGAAAAAAATGTATGCTTTTCTATGGGGTTGACCCATATTTTTCATGTCATAAAGGGGGCACCGACTGTTTAGCATGTGTTAATAGATTATATACAGGTTGGTGTTTGAGTGTAAACACAAGCTAAACACAGTGTTTACGATGAGTTATAAGTGCTTACGATGCATTTAGATTTAAATTCAAAGTGTGATAACTAATGGAAGGTTATTTGTGATTTGTGATTCGACATTTTGTGTGTTTACTTTCTAAACAATTTTGAAAGTCAAAACACGTTGAATGTTTAGAATCTAAATACTTACTCTGTTTAATCTGTCTATGTATTTACTTTGGTGTTAAGATGTCCTACCTTTACTGTGTAAATGAAAAATTAAACGCCTAGCATTGTTTTAAACGTGTTACAGAAACCAAACACCAGGGTGAGCCTACTAATAATTTTGGACATAATGATGGGCTGTTGTTCGTTCATGCATAGACTGTAGAGTTCCAGTCATCCATAGAAAGTGTTCATGGTTCTGTCAAACTATCAATTGTAAACCTTGACTTTTCAATGACTCATGTATCACCAGACCAATGTACAAATTCGTACTTGAATTCGGTCTTCAACCCCTCTTGGCAATGATTTATACTGTTCATTTTATAGGCGACGAATAAAAACATGTTCTACGGTCCCGACCGATCCAGAATGTGCGCTTTGGAGAATTATTTATAAATTTTGTTAAAATCATGTAAAATCAGCGGTTTCTGGCCCAAATTGATTTTTTTGGCTGAACATTTTTGAGAAAATATGTTTGCAAAAAAATCTGCAGATATTTTTCAAATTTTTTAGGGTAATTTTAGCCTTCAGAAAAAAATACTTGAAAATTCCGTTCGCCCGTAGAACATGGTTTTTTTTTTCGTCGCCTTATGTGGTACATTTACTAATTTCTTTCTATTTCTCAAGTTCAGCTTTTATGTATTATGGTTTTGCACAAACATTATGTTGATGTAGTCTTCTAAATACAGCTAGCTGTTTCAATTGTGGTAATAACTATTAAGCAGCTCGTTAAAACTATCGGATAGCAACGTTTGCGCAGTATTTTTGTGGGACCGGAGAGCGCATCAGACATACTAAATTGCATTCTAAATCCAAGGAATGTCCCTGTATTTTGAGTAGGCCTAAAAAATAACAAAGTTTGAAGGAAACCGTACATCTAAAAATTTGATTTTTTGAAAATCGCAATATAATAAACATTTTAAGGCAAATTATCATAGAAATGATATGTACTAAAAGTGTATGATTTGATATTAGGGGGACATTCCCCATATTCAGAATGTTCCACAAAAAAGGCTGTGCAAACGTTGCTAAATCAAAACACGTTTAGCCTAAAACCTGCATTTTAGGCATTATCTAGTATTATCTAGTAGTAACTGGCCATTTACTTTATGAACGAATATGGCCGGACGATAAAGTAGCCTATAGGGCTATTTTAAAATGTGTCTTTCATTTGGTGAGAGATTTGGCTCCACTTTGAATGGGTGCATTTTGGGTTCTAAATCAAATTTAATTTTAAGATCGTGCCTACCATTATGACTATCATGGAATTGTCCTGTTTGTCCATATAGTGTCTCTTTATAATTCAAGGTTTTTGTTTGTTTGTTACGTCATAAATTCTAAACTATTTACCTTTAATTAAAATATAAATAAAAATACATTTTATTATTAACCCATTGCAATATCAACTTGGATATTTAAAGTAGATTCAAAAATTGCCGTGAAATGCAGCTGTTTAAAATTGAAACTTATTACTAGGCCCTACGTATGTTCACGTACATGTGTACGTATAAAAATAAACAAATCTAACCAAAAACAACTTATAAAATGTAAGATTCCACTGAATGTTTCCAAAGGCATGGAATCGATGACTCTGGATGACTTGTAATTTGTGTAATGATCATGGTTTAGGCTGAGGATTTAGGCCTCGGAGTAAGAATAAACTTATTCTTGAAGGAGAAATGCCATACATCTTCCTTGAGATCACAAATGCTGAGATACAAAATATATACTCATATCACCCAAATTGCATGTTTAACATGTTTAAACACAAGCATGATCTGATTTATAGCAACGAATAAGTCTACTTTGCCGGTTTTTTTTTATCAAAGCATTGGAATTAATGCAGGGCTATTACTATATAGTGTTATTAATAGTAGCAAACTTTAAGCATTTTGTTAAGAGAACTAGCGAAGGTCAATTTTACGCTCATGTCCATTTGGCATATTCAATTTCATGCGCAAGGCCTATTCAGTGATTTGCTCATCCGGACAATCGTAAAAGTCATCAAAATTCACATTTTGGTACCTTTGTCATTGTCATAGATGTGCTAACACAGCCTGCTAGTGGTTCAGCCAAAAGCTGTATATTTAAGACAAAATAAGACATTTTACATGAACATGATAATTTATATATTGACAGTAGGCCCTATATGAATTATCTACATGTACATGTATTTGAATGGGGCTTCAACTTTGTCAATACTGATGTTTTCTTTGTTTTTTGCTAAATTTTTCATTTCAAAAATACCAAATGACATTTGAATGACTTATCCTTCATTTTTAAGCAATTTATAAACAATTTTAATTTTTTTTATACTGGCGCTGGAATCACTGAATGGGTCTTTAATAATTATGCCCTGTTCATGCGCGTCCATGATATTTGAACTTGAAATGCTTTATGTGTCCCCGGTATGTGTCAAAATTGTAACAAATAAGCAACAAACATTTGAGGAAGTTTTCATGGAAATACCTGCAATAGAAATGACCAAATGACTTGTAGGCCTATATAAACCATCACAGCAGGGTTACGTTACTTGCATGATATGAATCATATGATGAAACAAAAGCAATTGTTCTGCAATCCTTTCTCGACAAATTAATCGTTGATTGAACAACAACATTTTATTATTTTATCAAAATGAGCTAGCGCCTACGTACTATATATTACATTATTTCAAAAGAAGACTGAAATCGGGTGTAATTTATTAAATTTTATGCAGACTGTACTGACTTTCCAACATTCATTATTAAAACATCAATTAATCATGTTAAAAAGCGAGCATAAAATCATTGGAAAGGGGAGCTGTAACAGCAGTTGGCGCTAACATTAAATTGCCAATACGACTGCCAAAGCTATAAAGAAAGACCTGTATGAACACAATTGTTTTGGATTTATACAATAATCATGATAATAATAGATTTTCTTCCGAGTTTACACAAAATCCAGTCACGGATACCGCTGCAGTGGAAAACAAACATGACAAAGTGGGCAAACTAATAAATGCTTATCATAAAATGACCGAGGGCAGCAGGCATATTCAATCCAATTAAATTCACGTGAACTTAATACCCAAATTATATTTTGATTGACAGCATGCTAATTCGCTACCATTCGCTACCATTTCTCTATCACTGCTAATAAAAGCATCCTCCCAAGTCCCATAATGCAAAAATAATTATATTTTTCATGGGTTGAAAATTCACCCCCTAATTTCATGCCCATGAGTCCTTGATAGAGGATTTCATGGCATGTTCATGCCAAATACAAAACAAAAGATTTGGAATGTCTTGCCATGTTCATGCCAAGAACATGCCATGTTCATGGCATGATTTGCATAGCAACCAGTAGCGAATTTTGGGAATACCCATGAATTTTTTTTTGCCTGGGTATGCTTCACGCATCTTGCATTTTGAACGTCATAAGTGTGAACAGTTTGTATGATTGAAGAGAAGATACCGTAAATGAAAATCGACCAGGTCGTTCATTGTAATATCATACTCCAGTAACTATATAGATTTCGAAAATATAATGCAGTCTCACCTCACGATTTAGAGGTAATTGTCTTTATGTAGATATCATATCATATCATCAAGAAATAGAAATACACGAAGCAACATTGAGTGCAAGCCAATCTTATTAAAAAGCAATGAGCTATAATATGTATTGCAACTACAATACTAACCATTTACAAATTTGAAAATAGAATATACTGATAATGCCTGAACTACTACCTTTACTATGCCATGACAAATGCATATCAACCAGACTGTGATGTTTCCACTACAACAACATCTTAGCAAAATTGTATTACATTCAACGAAAAACAAAACTCAAAATTAAATTAGCTGAGCGAATAATATTATGTGGTTGCATTTATTACAATGTATTTCAATTATATACATGTCTACTTTATCATGTAAAATGTAAGAAATTAATATTGCTAGAGGACCACCTAAAATTAAAGACCATAATCATTCAAGTCGATTGAAGGGGAACAAATCATTATTGTCGTTTCAATATCTTCGCCAAACATCTTTGTTACATGACAGGTGTTATCCATGCGCTTGTTTATCCATGTGCTTTATTTTCATATAGGAATTTTTCATTTCAGTAAACAATGTTCGTTGTATCTGATCGATACTTAATTGTGTACGTTTCAGCAGACACTGTTGCCTTTGTCAACGCCTGATGACTGCTGTACCGACGCTAAAGGGATTTCGAGCGTGGTTTTTGGTTGCCAGATGGTTTTCCTTCTGGGGATTCTATTGATTCTGTTGCAGAAACTCATCGAAAATGTTACTATCCTTCGTGTTTGTTCATAGTTGTACGCCCATCTTTTTTTATATTTCTAAAAAATAGCTCAGGGTCATACGATCTTTATACTAGTCTAGAAAGTCGATCATTTATTTTTCATATTTTGAAAATTAATTGAAGTTAAGGTTAAATTATTCCAATAATTACTATTTCGAACACGTAGATTGATAAGTATCAATTAGGGATTCAATCATGTTTCACCGTTGTTCATCACCGTTTAACAACGATGCGGCCGCGTCGTCTGCGTGGTTTACTTCGCTCGGGCGAGCGAAGTAAACCACGCAGACGCGCCGACGCGAGTTGTTAAACGGTGATGAACAACGGTGAAACATGATTGAATCCTTTCAACAACGAAAAGAAGCTAAATATCGTATAATTCACGATTATTTTACGAGGAATGTCAGTTAATCATTGCCACTCAGCCTTACAAAAACTTCGATGATTTCTCTTTTGATATCAGCAATAAAAACTACAGAATAAAACGGCAATGTTTTCGGCCGCTACCTGAAAAATACTGAATTCAACTTGTAAGCTGGCATACGCACAAAGGTTCCAGGCATGACGAATTTTACGTGCTCTCGCGTAACGCGTAGTCTCGCTCGCGTTCGCGTATACGCTACAGTAAAAGTGTGGGTTCATCACGGTTTAACAACGGTTGGCTCCTGCAAAGGTATAGGAAGAGTTGTTGAAAGTGGTGTAAATATGTTTCAGCAAATGCTTAATTTAAAGGTAAATATTTGTTTACATGATTGTTTATTTAACATGTAAATTTATCCTGATGTATCGATAACCCAGATTATCATTTGTCTTTTTCATTAAAAATAACCAAGTGAATTACCGGAGAACATTGAGTATACAACTATCTTCTATTATTCATACAGGATATTATCAAGTACGGAACGGATAACAGAATCATTAAAATGAGTTATTGATCGTCATCTTGTCTTGATGGAGCGATGCATCTTAATTTTAGGTCGCATTTTAGGTTACATTGTGTTTACTGTAATATACATTTAAATTTAAATTTACTTTATAATAAAAAAAACCGTAAATATTCAATATTGCGTATTAAACATAATTATTGAACATACCTTTAGGCGCATTGCTAAGTTTTAATGCTTATGTAGTACAAGTTAAAGTACCAGAACTATCCGAAAAGAGAATAGGAACTGTCCCCTGTCATGGTACCTGTGCTCCGCTATATGATGGTTCCAGAAGATTAGTGAGGTGTTACACTACAGGGCTACCACGATATCAGTAGAACTAGAAGATCATATAGTTAACTTAAAGGGCGTGCAAATGAAAGAGATTGGAGCAGAATAGAACAAGAGACAAAGAGAAAGCACTCTGGATTAGAAATATGGGTAAACTGAAAAAACAAAGGACATTACTTTGCTCCAAACCACAAAAATAGCGTCAGCAACGAGGTTGCACAGAATGCAGCTTACGATTGGTTGGTCATCCAATGTAAGCAAATATTAAGTGTTGACACTAACATCGCCTGATTGGACATTTGTTGTATTTTAGAGTTATTGTTTTAATTGACAATTATGACGAACGTATTTATTATGTCATGACATTTCTGATTAAATCTCAGAACTACTGACATAATGAACATTTCTGCAACATTCAATAATTTAGAATTAATGCTTTCAATCAGTTATCATGGAAATGTAATGTCAAATACTTATTTAATTTTTAAAATGATTTGTACTAAGTAATTAGATTTTAAAGTGTCTCTTGCGAAAATTGTATCACAATTGTCTTGAATCCTTTTTACTCATGTTACCATACACATACCGCAAATAAAATTTATTTTGTATTTTGTAGAGTCTTAAGGAATGTGAGATGCCCTATCGTTCAATGTAACCAAATCAAACTTTCCAACGTTTAGCAAGTATTAACAATACACAACATGCTAGTGGTAATAATACAGAAAATGTGACGTAGGATTTACATCATTCTGCAATTACAGTTTAGGATTGTAGCGCGCTCTAGCTAGCAATAATGGCAAAGTTAAATCACTTTGGAAATATGAGTCAAAGTACATAGACGGATTCATATCACTTATTGAAACGGGAGATAAACGTTAGAACTAAGTGGAATTGTAGAGGTAACGAGAACTGAGGACCCTGGGCTCTAGAGATGAAACAATTTTTGAGAAATCAATGTTAGCTAAGTTTTTCAGTTAACTGTTAGTACCCGAAATAATATAATTTCGTATCTATTAAATTATTGCTTACTGATTTTGTTCTCTGTCTCTGATTTGGGTATCTTCCCAACCTATTTGAACACTGTCCGTTTAAGCAGACGTGAGGAAAACTAAGACAAAGAAATGACGAACGAGAAACGAGCCAACGTGGCTTCTTTTTTTCTTGGAATAGAGGATACTGGCGCATATATTAAAATTATACAACAGAGAAAACGGTGTGGTGTGTCATATATAATCAATGCGAGCTTCCTTAAAATTTGCTATTGTATAACCCCCGAATGATCTTCTGTTAAAAAAGTGAGCTTTCGTAAATTATATATGGGTTTTATTTTTACAGGGACAAAGGCATTTCCTACATGAAACCCTAAATCCGTGAGGACAATACCATTTATAATCCTCTTTTTAAATGCTAAGTCAAATGAATTAGGTTCCTTAATCTAATTACAAATAATAATGCGATTAAATCGGCGTGGCTACAGTAACGGTTATTTTTAAGAAATCCTTAAATAATAAATTTATAATGTTGTACGTTCTTCTTCCTATTCTGAAGAGTATGATTTGTTACATACCAACCTGCATACCTACATATTCGTCCCTCAAGCTGTTTAGACACTTCATGTATAAGACTGGAAACATATTGGTATATTTTCGGACGAAAAGTAGAGATAGTTGTATCCTTTTTATGTCTTTTATATTTAACCTACTTCTTGTATGGATTCTACAGAAGTACAATGCCTTATTCGAAGGTTGTATAATTACTGTTATTCTGAATATTAAACTGCATAAATATGAACAAATTTGCCCAATGCATGAACTGTAATTTGAAACCAGTCTCTTGTGCATATCAAGAGCCATAAGAGCAAACATGAGTGGCAGTTTCTATTTCGTTTATAAAAAACAAATTGTCTACAATTTGAAAAGAGGTTATGTTATCTTCGAACTAATGTGATCGTAATATGATTCTTCCTGCTTTGCCTTTGTCTAGTTCAATGGTAATGTTATACCCGTTTTAACTTAAATATTTTATATAAAGGGCGTGTAACCTCTTGCAGTAAATCTCTCAAAACAACAATTATTATATTCTGGCAACGATCATCCTGATGTATCTATAACCCAGATAATCATTTGTCTTTTTCATTAAAAATAAGCAAGTGAATAACCGGAGAACAATGATTTAACAACTACCTTCTATTATTCATACAGGATATGATCAAGTACAATAACAGGATCATTAAAATGAATTATTGATTGTTTCTTGTCTTGATGGCACGGTGTATCTTAATCTAAAATTGTGTTTACTGTAATACACGTGAAGAACGTACATGCTTACAATACAAAAGTCATAATGACTTTTGTAATTTACATCATTACAAGATAAATTGGTTTAAAATTCTCCTATGATTTTGTTTTTTTATTTTACCCTCTTCCCTTAGGATAAATATGAATTTCTTGAATACTAGCTATGCATGTCCGTTTAATCACGTTATATCAGATTAAAAAGTAGAGTAAGAAATCCGACTTAACAGCAGTAAAGCAGACTGTACAATGCACCTCTCACAATTCTGGGTTTAATGTAGCAAATGGCATTGTCTCTGCAAAAACGAGGTACATAAATATTTTAAGCAAGCCCATTTTCAATAGTTGCAGTACTGTTTCAATTAAACCAAAGGCTGTTAGGAGTGTGTCTGATGGGATATGAAGTGAAAGTTGATATTGTTTTTGATCTTATTATTGACTACACACAGGTGGTCCGTAATGTTACTCTTCACTACATAGAATTGAACAATTCCGTGCCCAAGACATACATTTCGGTTAGTTTCCATTTCATCGTTCATGTGCCTGGTGTTCTTTTTTCAAGTAGATTTGGCTGAGCATAAACAGTTATTTTAAAGACGATGTGCTTTCGGTGGGAGCTACGATCAGCAGAAGTTAAAGCCTTGAGATAGTTTTAGGTGATAATTTACCTTCTCTTCAATAATGTTCCAATAAGGTTGGTATTCATGCAATTTTATGTTCGGTTTGAGGTTATTTTATCAACGTTAACTTTCTTAGGGACCGTTCACAAACACTTGTAAGGGGGGGGGGGGCTGATGTAAAAACAATTCATCGCGAAAATGTTTCGCCCCCCCCCCCATTACAGACCTCAAAAATTTCAGGGCCCCTTTTTTGACATGAAAATTATGGGTCAACCCCATAGAAAAGCATATAAACTTAATTTTTCCAGGAAAATTTGTGGTCCCTTAGTGATAAAGGAGTACATAATATAATATTGTATAATTTATTCTGCCGCATGCACTGCCTAGCACGTGCAGGTACATATACATATATAGTCCCGTAAAGCCTTTGGTCACGTGTATATGTACAAAAGAGTCGTCACTGTCCACGTTAAATTGCCAGAGCTATTTGAAAAGAGCCGGGGAACCATCTGCGATTTGTATTATACATGTATCCCGCCGTCAAGGTAAATTTCCAAAATATAAGTTGGGTGCTATACACCAATCAATGAAGCACTGCGACTTAGGAAAATGGGCAAAAACTGAAAAGAAATAAAGGACATTACTTTGCTCCTAAACAAAAACAAACACAGCTCCAACAATGAGGTCACACAGAAAGGAGCTTACGATTGGGTGGTCATTCAATGTACGAAAATATTAAGGTGTTGACACTAACCTCTCCTGAATGGACATGTAATTATTTAAATTATTTGAATTGTTGACTTTGTTGTATTTTATAGTTATGGTTTTAATTGACAATTCTGAGGAACGTGTTTATTATGTCATTACATTCCTGATTAAATATCAGAATTACCGACAGAATAAACATTTTTGCAACATTCAATAGAATTGATGTTTTCAGTCAGATATTCATAAAGTTAGTATGGAAATGTATTGTCATATGTTTAATTTCTAAACTAAAAACTACTAAGTAAAGTATCTCTTGTCGGTAGAATGTTGAATCACAGTTGTCTTAATTTTGCTCCTGTGACAGATACACATACCGTATATAAGATTTATTTTGTAATTTGTAGCGTCTCAATGAACGTGAGATGCCCTATCGTTCAATGTAACCAAATTATACTTTCCAACGTTTAGCATGTATTAACAATACACAACGTGCTAGTAGAAATAATGCGGGTGATATGACGTAGAATGTACATCTTTTTGCAATGACAGCTTAAGTTTCGTCCTGGATTCAACCGATCACCAATGTAAAGTAAATAAACATAATATCAGGTTCATAAGATTGTAGCGCGCTCTAGCTAGCAATAATGCCAAAGTTAAATCACTTTGGAAATATGAGTCAAAGTACATAGACGATTCATATCACTTATTGAAACGAGAGATAAACGTTGGAACTAAGTGGAATTGTAAAGGTAACGAACACTGAGGACCTTGGGCTCTACGGAACAATTTTGTGTTAGCTTAGTTTTCCAGTTAACTGTTAGTACCCGAAATAATATAATTTCGTATACCGTAATTATTTCAAGGAATTTACACTCTGATATGAGTTGCTTTCTGATTTTGTTCTTTGTCTCTGATTTGGGTGTCTTCCCAACCTATTTGAACACTGTCCGTTGGGGAAACTAAGACAAAGAAACGACGAACGAGAAACGAGTGAACCTCTTTTTTTTTCTTGGAATAGAGGATACTGGCGCACATAATAATAATAAGAGGAAACGGTGTGGTGTATCATATACAATCAATGCGAGCTTCCTTAAAATTTGCTATGGTATACACGCCAAACCCCCGAATGATCTTCAACTGTTAATAAAATGAGCTTTCGTAAATTATATATGGGTTTCATTTTTACAGGCACAAATGCATTTCCTACATGAAACCCAAAATCCGTGAGGACAATTCATTTTATAATCCTCTTTTTTGATGCTTAGTGGGAATTTAAATGAATTAAGTTCCTTAATCTGATTACAAATAATAATGAGATTAAAACGGAGTGGCTACAGTAACGGTTATTTTTAAGAAATAATAAGTGTATAATGTCGTACGTTCTTCTTTCTATTCGGAAGAGTATGATTTTTTATATATCAACCTGCATACCTACATGTTCGTCCCTCCAGCTGTTATGACACTTTAAGTATAAGCCTGACAAAAACACTGAACAATATTAGTTAAAACGCAATTACATGTAATATAAAAATATACAAAATAATACAATTTCGTAAACGGCGGATAATTGAGAAGAAGGAGCAGAGGCGTGGGCCAACAATATCAAAGGCGTCAAGTACGTGACACTTGAAGAAGAAAATCATTACTTAAACGTTTTTCTCTGCTTGGTTTGTATTGAATGAGGAACTCGGACAGGTAAGCAGGCGCGAGATTGTTTGTTCCTTTGCAAGCACCCACACCCTAGTCAAAAGAAACCCTCTCGTTTTCCGGCAACCATGGCAATTCCCTTTGTAGAGTTGCTGAGGTCTGAAGTCTATTGCAAAAACAAAACAATGACGTGTTCTGACAAAACATTATAATAATGTTAGACCTGGACAATACCAACAGTTATCAAACTAATATTTACATATATATTTTAGCTATATTTAACATTGATTTTCGTTTCTTTATCAATTTGTTCATCTTTTTCTGATTTTTTGTGGTAATTTTTATTCTTTTTTTATACCATTGTGCTTAAATTGAGGGCGCTGTTTAGATATATTTTTAATTCAATTTAGCCAAATAATATAATTTATTCCTTATATTTCATGATAAAAAGGGTTGTTGAAAATGTCCTTGCTATTTAGTGCCCATTCTCTGTTTTTTTAATGATACCTACCAGTGTCTACACATTGTAAAGATGAAAACAGGATGAAATGTAAATGGCGCCACCAGTGTTCACTTTATCTTTAAAATTAATTCCGACTTGTCGAACAGAAAGTTTAATAAGTATCATCTCGTCTGAAGGCAAATCAGAGTCTTTGGCGACAGTTGGACTGTGGAATACGAATAGTGGTAATTTACATGCTTTCTAAGCTAGGAACTTTCGTATACTTTACGCTTCACGCACCTTGCATTTTGAACGTCATAAATGTGAACATTTTGTATGATTGAAGAACATACCCCAATAACTATATCGATTGCGAAAGTATAATGCAGTTTTACCTGACGATTTCACACAAAGAGGAATATATCTTTATGTAAACATATCATATCATCAAGAAATAGAAATACACGAAGCAACATTGAGTGCAAGCCAATCTTATTAAAAGGCAATGAGCTATAATAATTATGTATTGCAACTTTAATACTACCCATTAACAAATTTGAAAATATAATATACTGATAATGCCTGAACTACTAGCTTTATAATGCCATGACAATTACATATCAACCAGACTGTAATGGTTCCACTACATACAACAACATTGTATTATATTCAACGAAAAAAAAAACCCTCACAATAAATCAGCAGAGCGAATAATATATGTGATTGCATTGATGACAATGTATTTCAATTGATTTGATTTGATTTGAGTTTATTTAGCATATCATCAAGAGTCAAAAAACATATTGCACAGAACGTACACAATTTTATAAAATACGAATTAAAACATAAAATATTGACATGACGATATGCCAAGGATGTCCCTTAAAGTCAAAGACTTATTTCCAAAGGGGTCCTTTTTAAAACATGAAACACCTACATTACAATATTAAAAACTATATAACAATGCGGTCTAAAAGGTTGATTTTGACATCTTTCTTTGATTGATTTGGTATTGCACAATGTTATATCATCGGAAAGTTTGTTCCAATTATGGATTGCATTGTAAAAAATGGAAGCAGAATCTGCTGTTTTAATTTTTGGAACTTGAAAGTTAAAATTGCTACCCCTTGTGATATAACGATGAAGATTAGATAATTTGACAAAGTCTTCTTTCATATAGCTTGGGCAAACATCATGAAAAATATTAAAAACATTATTAATTGTTAACATTATTTTGAAAGTAAAATAATATAGTATTAATATATCCATGTCTATTTTGTCAGGTAAAGGGTAAGAAAATAGGTATTGCTAGGGGACCAGCTAAAAGTAAAGAAAATAAGTCGAAAATGGATCTACTATTATGGTAAATTACTGTTTTACTACGCATTTGCGTGAAACACCATTATATTGATATCTAAACACACAATGACACAGTGTTCCTGCGTTATATTCGTATTACGCGGGCTTTGAATGTCGATGTTTCCCCATTATACACTGCGTATTTTCACCTCTCCCCAAGCAAACGCTGGAAGCGCTTTGAAATCTTTGTAAGTAGGAAAGTGGTGTGAATATGTTAGAGCAAATGCTTACTTCAAAGGAAAAGGTAAATTTTATTATCTATCTTGTATTGCTTTATTCTGGTAGTTTAACCTGTTTCAGCAACACCTTAATCAATATCACTGTTGTCTGTAAATTAACTAGATTCAGCATTTGCCTCATTCATAAGTTATTTTTCAAGGTTTTCCTGGTCTCATTTCTGGTCACATGTTTTAGCTGTTTCAACAATCTATTAGTGAATAAGAAAATGTAATTTTATCCTTTTTAATCAATTCCTTATTGAAATAACCTTCAATTGGTCGTTACAGGTCAAGGTATTTGTGTTCAGAAATTACTTGGAGGCGCATATTGGAATGTCATCTTTCCCTGGGTAAGATCTGACACCAGGCCAGCCCATGGCCAGAGGGTAACATGAGTAGGTTTGTTTCACCTTGAAGGCAAGGATAGTCTTGCATATATGGGCTAACTGTCCCCTAGGCCATCCAAAATGCCATATACAGTAGGACTACAACTGGTATCTACTGGTCAGTTTATACTCCTATTTCCACATATGTTATTTTTATATACTCCTTTAAAGAATTAATTGTTGTATGTTTGTTTACCAATTGCTTATAGAATTAACTGTATCTATTTCACGAATGCTCAATCCAACGGAAAAAATACCATTTTCGGCGATGCCTTACTCAGTAGAGATAGTTGTGTCCTTTTTTATGTATTTTATATTTGACCTACTTCTTGTATGGATTCTACAGAAGAAGTACAATGCGTTATTCGAAGGTTTTGCAACGGAAATTACGAGTCATGTCTGTTTGCTTTTAATTAAAATTCAGAAAATAGTTCACCCTGTTTAAACTGAGACGATACTCCTATTTGCCTTGTTTTGATTTTGATGTAATTACTGTTATTCTGAATATTACACTGCATAGATATGAACAATTCTGCCCATGCATAAATTGTAATTTAAAACCAGTCTCTTGTACCTATCAAGAACCATACAAGAGCATCAGTTTCTATTTATATTATAAAAAACAAATTGTCTTCAATTTGGAAAGGGGTTATGTTATCTTCGAACTAATGTGATCGTAATATGATTCTTCCTGCTTTGCCTTTCTCTTGAATGTTTTATATAAAGGGCGTACAACCTCTTGCAAAAAATCTCCGAAAGGTTGTAAACCTGTTGAAAACAACAATTATTATATTCTGGCAACGATCATCCTGATGTATTGATAACCTAGATTATCATTTATCTTATACAACTACCTTCTATTATTCATACAGGATATTATCAAGTACGGAACGGATAACAGGATCATTAAAATGAGTTATTTGTTGTCGTCTTGTCTTGATGGAGCGATGCATCTTAATTTTAGGTGGAGCTACATTGTGTTTACTGTAATAAATTGGCTTTTTGTTATTACCTCATCCTAAAGCCTCTGGCATACGAGAACGTTGACGTTTAGAGATTTCTACATTTTAGAGAAGCTTTATCTCACCACATAACCAGGGATAATGTCGACTACCAACATTTAATAGCATTGGTGTTTCCAATCAGATATTAATAAAGTTGTTATGGAAATGGAATGTCAATGAATTTCACAAAAATAATTCAATTATAAAGTATCTCTTGTAGATAGATGGTTGGATCACAATCGTCTTTATTCGTTTTGTTCCTGTTACCGATACACATACCGCAAATAAGATTTTTTTTCTATTTTGTACAGTCTCAATAAACGTGAGATGCCCTATCGTTCAATGTAACCAAATCATACTTCCTAACGTATAGCAAGTATTACATACTGCAGTTACTGTCCGTTTTCCTATACACAATACACAGTGCTCTCACCATTGACGCGTGACCCCTACAAATGATGTATGTTGGGAGAATGGACACTTGCCTAGTTAACATCACTGTGTGAAAAATAACCAGCCAATATTTTATTTATTCTCTAAAACTTCTAGCAAATATATTTCTCTAACATGACCTAAAATTACAGCTAGGTTAGATGTTCAGAAATGGTCGTACTTTTGTAAAATATGAGTGAGGGCAAGGCATAGCTAGCCAACTCCCCGTGTTATTTGAATGGAGATTTGACCGAAAATATTGGTATCGGACCGCTCACTTCTGAAGGATGCCACAAAAAACCGGTAAAAGCTACATTTAAATTATTCTAAATAGGTTCTAGAAAATAAAGTTTTGTAACATGTCCTAAATTTTTAGCTAATTTAGGTGTTTGGAGAGGGTCGTACTTTTGTGTTTTAGGAAGGACATGTAAACGACAGATAACACCAAAAATATGAAGAAATTATTTCTAAACCGTGTTAAGTCAAAAATCATTATGTTGCTCATTTTCAAGAATGCTGGTTTACAAAAAGCACGACATTGTCTGATTTCGTGAACAAAGCCACACATAACATTGTTTCCTTTCGTTTCCTTTATAATCGGTTACCCAACTGAAGCTATGAATACCAGCTTTATTGCGATATCGCACATGAAAACAGTCACTTGTGCACAACCAGAGAAGATCCGATTTAATCAGTTGAGCTGTTTCAATGAGTGTTATCTTGGTTTAATAGCTTTTAATGGGGTTAAGTCCTGCAAAGGTCGAGATGAATTCTACTGTAGACATGACTGCATCATGAAGGTTATTAATTATTTTAAACTGTTGTGATTTGGTAGTTCACAGCATCTTACGAATGGTAGTGAGCTTTGCTCAATTCATAGCGAGCGTGTAGAAGAATTAAAATATCACAGATATACTTTCATAGGTGCTGCGGTTCTTGAGTTACGTTGTAAAGAGGGCTGAAACAACAACACTTTTGTAAAACGTACATGGGTCATTCTTCGGTAAGGTGCACTTTTGAAGGTTTGGAAAATAGACATTTCAAAATGATTTTTCTGTTAATTTTTTTACAGAAAAGAAAGAGACATGTCTCCAGTGTAGTAAAAAAGTGTTTGGCTCAATCTTTATTAGCAGCTTGATGTAATTTTTTAGCTTTTTCTGCAGCTAATGTCATCTCCATCACCGTCGTCATCTCCGTCACAATTGCAACGAAGTTCAACTGATACCAAAAATGTGTCGCACATTGAACATTTGTTTTTTACCTACAGAGGAAGGGAGTATAACCAAGATTATGCAATATATCATTACATTTCCATTTTACCAGTTTTAAGGTCAAAGCAGGGCATTATCTGTAGAGTGACGGAGATGATGTCAAGGAATGGAAATTATGCTGTATCATCTCTGTCACGTGACGGACATGATTCTCTCATAGTGAAAATCAACCCCAAACGTCATATCCGTCACAAAATTGTGACGGATATGACGTGATGGTATATTACGAAATTAACAAACTTACGACCCTAGTGGTACAACTATAACATGCACATGGTCAATAAAGGAGGTGAATAGAAATAAACGTACAACTGTTGTAATTTTGAAAAAAGTAAAATAAATAATGCGAACATTTTAGGTTTGAGAAGCGTTCGGAGATGATGATTAATAAAGGTACCCACCCGTATGAGTGAAGAAATGGTTATAGTTTTGATGAATTTATTGCGCCAACATGAGGAAAAAATGTCTAAATGAATTTACTGCATATTGACTTGTGCTCTCTAGGTCAAATAAATGACCTTACAAAATTAGTATTTTTCTCCAGGCGCTTCTAAATTTTCGTGATGGTAGATGACGCAGACATAGGGACAGGAAATTGTAGACATATAGGGTGAAATAATTATTTTTACTCCTGGCTATGAAAGATGTGTTACAATAACTTTTTCTACAATATACAATAAATAACTTGTCATTCCCGGTGTTTTTTACGATGCTGAAGTTATCCACTAAAAGATATCAGCATCAAAAATTTTGATGACCCCAATCGGGACATGGGGTTTTGGGGGTTGTGACACCCTGTATAAGCAATTTTCTCGAAAATAAGAACTTCTTTTAATATTTTGATGTTTTGAGATATAAAAGGAACGTCAGTACTAAACAACTGCAAAAATAAAATTCGAAATCATGTTTCGTATTTTAGTTATGACTCCTGAAAGTGGAGGGACTGCAATCGTGCACCTTAGCGAAGAATGACCCACATAACTCATTAACAACAATAAATTAAGCCAGTTTGCAAAGTATACGATTTGTAGAATGAACTTTTGCAAAACATCAAGGTGTTAATTTTCAATAATATATTGATTTAGATAATGGAAATCGATTTTTAGGTTGCTTCGACCAACAATACCTCGTCTACCCTTAACAATACAGAACATGTGACGTAGAATTTACATCTTTTCCTGGATTACCAATGAAGTAAATAAACATAATATCAGGTTCATAGGATTGTAGTGCGCTCTAGCTAGGAATAATGACAAAGTTAAATCACTTTGGAAATATGAGTCAAAGTACACAGACGGATTAATATCACTTATTGAAACAGGAGATAAACGTTGGAACTAAGTGGAATTGTAGAGGCCCGGTGTAGAGGTAACGAACACTGAGGAGCCTGGGGTATATGGAACAATATTTGAGAAATCAATGTTAGCTTAGTTTTCCTGTTTACTGTCAGTAATAACCCGAAATTTAGTATACAGTAATTATTTCACAGAATTTACCCCTTGATACGAGTTACTTGCTGATTTTGTTCCATGTATCTGATTTGGACTTCGGGGAAACTAAGAAAAACTAAGAAACGAGCCAACCCTTCTCGCGTATTTCTCACAATGTTATTTGAATAGAAGATTCAATTCTCGTTACAATGTTTAATTTGGCTATGTTTATTTTGATGTCTTTTAATTAATGTAAAAAATGCTCAATTTGCCCTTAGGGTCTAGATGCGTTTTTAATCAAATGAAATGAGCGAATGAATGAATGAATGAATGAATGAATGAATGAATGAATGAATGAATGAATGAATGAATGAATGAATGAATGAATGAATGAAGATACTGACGCATATAATAATATTAAGTAACTGGACCTCAGAGTAAACGGTGTGGTCAATCTTATACAATCAAAGCGATCTTCCTTGAAATCTACTATGATATCCACGCCAGGCAACATCATGGGACAGCTGTCTGTAAATCTCGAATGATCTTCAACTGTCCATAAAATGAGCCTCCGTATTATTATATATGTGTTTCATTTTTACAGGGACCAAAGAATTTCCTACATGAAACCTTAAATCCGTGAGGACAATGCATTTAATAATCCTCTTTACTGATGCTTAGTGGGAATTTAAATGAATTAGGTTCCTTAATCTGATTACAAAATAATGCGTTTAAATCGGCGAGGCTTCAGTAACTGTTATTTTCAAGAAACCCTGAAGTGGTTTATACTGTCGTACGTTCGTGATTCTATTCTGAAGAATACGATTTGATACATACCAACATGCATATCTACCTATTCTTCCTCCAGCTGTTAGACACTTCATGTATAAGCCTGAAAAAATATTGGTATGTTTTCTGACGAAAAAAAGCATTGTCAAAACACATTTAATATAAAATTATACAAAATAATACAGCATTACTAACAACAATAAGTATTAAAAAGCAACATGATAAATCATCAGCATAACCTTTTATCATGACTGAAATGTAAAGATGTACAACAATAAAACAAAACAAAAATCAATAATACCAAAGATGCATATATACTGCGCCAATAAAGTATCCTTACAGTTGGAAAAATAATCACAATTTCAAAACTGATTTGTTTTTTTAATAGATGCACTATTTAATCCTGCACATTATGACACCACATTGAATCCAATGTGACTTCAAGAAGCAAAGTTACAAGCATTTGATTAGACGAAGGTCCAGTTTTAAAAGTGACAAACTGGCCTATTCAAAACTCCACAGACTAGACATCTGGTTTGAGAGTGGTGAATGGCTAATTTATGCGTTTGGCTTTAATTTAAAAAACAAAAGGAATAAAAGAAAACTGAAACAAAAGAACTGACAAATAAAATGAAAGTTATGAAAAATATAGAGAAGTAAAACTGAAATAAAAACTGTTTTAAATAACGCTTCATTGAAGAAACTGTGTTGTCTCTTTGTTTCGCTTGTTGGAATCTTTTTACGCCTTGTATAGGCCAGTTTGTCACTTTTAAAATTGGACCCTCGTCTATTCAATTGCTTGTAACTTTACTTCTAGAGGTCACATTGGATTCAATGTGGTGTCATAATGTGCAAGATTAGATAGTACATCTATTAAAAAAACAAATTTACCCAAATAATGTTCAGTTTTGAAATTGTGATTATTTTTCCAACTGTAAGGATACTTTATTGGCGCAGTATATGAAGCAACACATTTAAGGAAAAAACGAGTCTTAAAAATCAAAAACATTGACTGAGGGTGGAAGGCGGATATTGATAGGGAATAGAGGCGTGGGCCAACAACATTGTAGGCGTTGAGTACGTGACACTTGAAGAACAAAATCATTTCGTTTCTCTCTGTTTGGTTTGTATTGAAGCAGGAACTCCACTCCTTACCCAAAAGCAGCGCATTGAAGATAACTCTCTCGTTTACAGCTGAGGTCTGAGGTATAATGGAGAATCAAAATTCTAACTACACTGTTTTCCAGTATCTGGAGCTTTTTTACGTCCCAAGCAAACAACAGCGAGATTGCACAATTCAGGTGGCATAGAGTAAGCGAATGAACCAAGTAATGATAACGTTCAAAGGTGATATATCTCCTGCTTCTATTGATGTTCAATATTGTTTTAATGACAAAATTAATATAACACATGCATTTTTGATTGCAGATGATAGAGTGATGACAATTAATCTAATACTAACATTGTAACTCTTAGTTTAGTTTTTGTATCAAATACCAGATAACAGCATTCACTTGCAAACTGCACACTAGATATTTTTGCATACATTTAATTCCGACTTGTCGAACAGAAAGTTTAATAACTAAAGTATTATCTTGTCTCAATGCAAATTTAAGTTGTACTATTTCGACCTCAACAAAGCGGGCTGCCTTGTGTGTTTACCTGCACGTGAATCTTTGGCGACAGTTGGACTATGGAATACGAATAGTGGTAAGTTATATGCTTTCTAAGCTTGGAACTTTCGTATAATATACGCTTCACGCATCTTGCATTTTGAACGTCATAAGTGTAAATATCTTGTATGATTGAAGAGAACATACCGTTAATGAAAATCGACCAGATCGTTCATTCTAATATCATACTCCAGTAACTATATAGATTGCGAAAATAGAATGCAGTCTCACCTCACGATTTGACACAAAGAGGACATGGTCTTTATGTACATATCATATTCCATCATCAAGAAATAGTAATACACGAAGCAACATTGAGTGCAAGCCAATAAATAATATTTATAAGGTAAATTTATTTAATTTATTCTGTAATACTTTAGTCAATGGTAGGTTAACGCCTTATCCAATGTCATTCTTACTCTGTAAATTAACTTGATTCAGTATAATGCCTTTAATATTCATAAGTAATATTACCTGGCCTCATTTGTGCAGGTTTTAACTGTTTCCACAATGTATTTTTATCAATCCCTAATTGAAATAACCTTCAATTGTCCGTTACAGGTCAAGGTATTTTGGTTCAAAAATTCCTTAAAGCATTAACTGTTCTATGTTTGTTCATCGATTGTTTATACAGGATGTCTCAGTAAAAATAGGCCCTGTGGATTAAAGGACGTAACTTAAAATTTCTGCAGTAAAATCAAAACTTTTCTGTAGATTCCAGAAACATGACATTTCGTCTTTAAGATGGTGCCCAAAGCAGCAAAATCTGTTCACGCGTCACTGAGATAATTGGGATTGTACAAAGAGACCCATTTTTGAACCGTTCCAATGGGGTAATACACATATAATGTGCTGCATTGTAGTTTAGAATGGAAGAAAGAAATGAAGTAAACTCTCAGTTTTGCCGGGTACGAGTTAAAAACATCAACCATCCAATCAATCAATCAATCAATCAATCAATCAATCTCCCAAAGAATGTTTTTCACGCCTTTCTATTTTGGTTAAAAAATATGTGAAAATATAACTATATGTAGTTCATACATTTCTTAAGCAACAAAAGTGCCATGGGGTCAGTTTTATAATGTACACATGCTTGACCAGGAAAAAAAAAATTTCAGATAATAAATCGGGAGAAATGCGACCTGCTAATAGTTGATGCGTTTACATAGCTTTACATGGTTTAGGATTCATTTATTAATCCCGATAATTCGCAAAGCGTGCTTCCTCAACTGATTATATTGGAAAATGATAAATAGAGCGGATTTTGATGTTTCATGCACCATTTTAAAGCAGAAACGTCATGGTTTTTTGAATCTTTAAAAAAGTTTAGATTTTACTGCCGACATTTTAAGTTACGTCCCCCAACCTACATGGCCTATTTTTATTGAGACACCCTGTAGAATTAACTGTATCCACTCCACGAATATTACCCTTTTCAGCGATGTCTTACTTAGAGATATATATATTTTTGTCCTTTTTATGTCCTTTTTGCTTGACCTACTTCTTAAATGGATTCTACAGAAGTACAATGCCTTATTAGGAGGTTGTGCAACGGAAAATTACGAGTCGTGTCTGTTTGTTTTTAATTAAAATCAGAAAATAGTTCATACTGATTTCAATACAAACAACCTGAGTCAGAGACGATACTCCAATTTGCCTTGTTTTGATTTTGATGTACGTACTGTTATTCTGAATATTAAACAGGGTGAATATGACCAATTTAGCCCATCCCCATGCATAAAGTGTATTTTGAAACCAGTATCTTGTGCCTATCAAGAGCCATACAAGAACAAACATGAGTTATCAGTTTATATTTCTTTTATAAAAGCAAATTTTCAACAATTTGGAAAGAGGTTTTGCCAAATTTAAATCAACACGTTCAAAGGTAACATGTTATCTTCGAACTAATGTGATCGTAATATAATTCTTCCTGCTTTGCCTTTGTCTAGTTCAATGGTTATTTTACCCGTTTTAACTTGAATATTTTATATAAAGGGCGTGTAACCTCTTTCAGTAAATCTCCAAAAGGTTGTTAACCTGTTGAAAACAACAATTGTATTCCGGCAACGATCATCCTGATGTATCGATAACCCAGATAATAATTTGTCTTTTTCATTAAAAATAACCAAGTGAATAACCTGAGAACAATGATTTTACAACTTCTATTATACATACATGATATTATCAAGTACGGAACGGATAACAGGATCATTAAATTGAGTTATTGGTTGTCGTTTTGTCTTTATGGAACGATGCATCTTAATTTAGGACGAGCTACATCGTGTTTAGTGTAATATACGTAAAGAGCGTGCATGCTTACAATACAAAAATATTATCAGTAACGAATGCTCTTTGATTTTGTTTTTGTTATACCCTAGTCCTAAGGCATCTGGCGTACGAGAAAGTACATTTTTAGAGATTTCGACATTTTAGAGATACAATCTTTATCCCACCACATTACCAGGGATAATGCCGACTATCAAACATGGGGGCTGTTGGCGGTTAAACCCACGATAGTCATGTTTTGATGTACAATCTATGATATTAATTTCTGCTCTCGTAAAAATTACTCAGTTTAGATTGATTCATTTTGCCTCTTTGCCTTTAGTTTCATTCAAAAATAGAACTTCTTGTGTCTTCAACGTATAGTTAAATCATGGATAGCTTAAGCAGTGGTTCCCACCAGAGGCGTAGAAACTAGATTTTCGAACCAATATTATAATTTTTATCAGTGATTTAAAGATGATTTGGCATTTCTGCAAAACTCCCCATTCTGTGGTTCACCTCAGGTTTGGTTGTGACGTATGTGTGTATTTCGGCGGTCGCAATTTCAAATCACGCAAAGCGTATACACACACGTACAAGGTCAGTATGTCGGTACGCTTGCGGCGCAACCGCGAAAAATCACTGATGTCACTACCGAACTTGAAGCAAACCAATGTATAGTCAAACACAACTAGATTTTAAACACAATGGGTACCTTTAATGTATATATATATATATATATATATATATATTATAACATGTATCCTGTTTTTAGCTATTCTAATATTAGCTATACAGTCGTCTATACATTAATGCACGAATTGATATTAATGTATGTGTGAAAGCTTTTACAATCAGTCACACATTGGTACTCCCCTCGGTATAAATGTGCCTTTATATCGTTAATGGTACCAGACATCGAAGACGATTTGATGCAATGTCCTTTGAGCACTTACGATAAGTGTACAACTTGTTCTTATTTGTAGAATACTTACATATAAACTGAGGTCAAAAAGAAATTTATAATTCTTCACACGGCCATATCTTAAAATCCTCTTCATCAAAATGAACCAAAATTACACACATGATTGCTTCAATGCTCTAAACAAATGTCAGTAAACAAGCAAATGTCCATCTGACACAACAACAAAATGCACTGACATAGAGTAGCTTCCTGGACCATCTTCACAGCTCAATAAAAACCATTAAGGCCATATCGAAGTTAACAGTTACTGATAATATATATTTGGATTGTCATGAATTGGTTATGATCACCCTTGGGTAGCAAAAAGTATTAAGGTCATCTGAATATAGATTGTTGTGAAACTCGGTGGATGTGATTTCCATTGATCATGTTGTTACAAGTATAAATTACATGAAGACCTATTAGTACTTGTCACCCAAGGTCACTTGTGACCTAATACCTGTCAATTTAAAATTATGAAACATGAACTTCATAAACGGCGCTGTCTTTTTAAAGACATTTCGTGTCTACACTTGCGCTGGGATCACTGAATGGGTCTTTATGCACCGGATAAAGTCTTGAAATATTAAATTATTCAATTTAGTCCAATTATGATTGGTTTTTCATGCCCTTCTTTTAAACCCCGTTACATAACACATCATGGCAACATTTGATCATGCTCCTTTATCTGGCGATTGAGAGCGCTATCTCAGATTTTCCTGAGTAAAGTTAAATTCCAGCTCAGCACTCGATATATCCTTTCAATAACAGAGAGATAAAATAGTTCAGGTCACGTGTCTTCAACTTCAAAACCGTGCTAGTTTAAAGTCTGGACAAACAATCACTCGTCGTGATAAAGGAATCAGTTTCTTCCCTTCAAAACTTGAGATATTTATTATTTACAAAGTAAATTCTGACTTCGTGTAATAATATATCTCGCCGAAATTCTGACAGATGACGAATTAATTCCTGAGCAGGCGGCATTAGAACGAGTTATAACAATACAAAACTCGGTCAGTTTAAATAAAAGAATAGCGGGTTGTTGGCGCTTAAAATTACCTTTTATAAGTATTACAATTTAAAGATATCATTGACAAAAAGTTTACGTTTTTATTGTACATTGTTTTTACTCGTCTGTATCATGTTTTCTTGGGTTTAACAGTCAATAACAATTTTATCAAGGCTATGTGAATGCGTACATGACTTGTGCCCAGTAAACACATAGATTATTTACAAGACATCAATATTGAATTTGTCGAACGTTTTCCTTACTTTTTATCATTATTACATAGGGATTGATGAATAAGCTGATGGCAATTCTGATACTTGCACGGTCTTACATGGTCTCGATATCATTATAACGAAATAACCTGATGGCAATTCTTATTAATACTAAACGCTTTCAAACAGAGTCTTACGGTCTCGATATCATTATAACGAACGGCTGTATTGGTAGTTTGTAGTAGTTTATAGTAACATTACAGGTAACATCTTTATAACAGATTGCAAAAGCTTAGTGGCCTCCATGAAAGTTTTCTTACGGGATCCGATCATGTTTACGACAGTTTCCGACCACTCTCCTAAAGCTGATTTTGATATTCTTCAAATACTATTAGCACCCCCCTTCAATTAGAGCTATTGTAAATACTCCTTTATCCAAGCAAAGAAACATTATTTCGAGGGAATTTCTTGACATTCCACAGTTTTTAACGGCACTTTTCATCAATCTAATTTAATATGAATTTCTGCAAATAGAGAATGTGTTCTACAGCTTGGAAATACCGTGCGTAGCCGAATAAAATATAAAAAAATGAAAAACATCACTAGTTTAAAAAGTATGAGATATTTGTTCACTATGCACAAGTTGATAACGGAATCAACACACAATTGAAAAATCACCGACATTTGACTATCAACCACTCAGTGGCTATTTTGTGAGCAGAGAAAAAAATGCAGATGCGTAAAGTCAATTAAATTCTACACAACATGAACATCACATGTTTCACCACATTCTTTACAGTAAATGACAACGCCTTGAATAATTGTTTGGCAATCGTGTGATTCGTTTGAATCACAAAGTGAAATGGCCTAAGATATCCTAATCGTTCGACACTGGATTTCTTCTTGTGGGGCTATTTGACATTAACGGCTTTCACAGTTCATCCGGCAGACCTTGATATACTCCAAAGATGGATTCTTGCACAAGTTGAAATCCTCGGGCAAACAGACCTTTCATTAGATACCTCAAATACCCCATACTTTTTAATCTATTACAACTGTTTACTTTATTTATTTTTATTCATTCTGTATACTGATAATTTGTCGGCCTTTTGTTTTAGCGTTTGGTCTCTTTGGGCCCAATGAGGGCTCATTATATACATGTAATAATATGCTCAAGTGCTACTAGTGTACCAACTATGTGCCCAAAAGCTACTTTATTTGCTGAGGAACAGCCTGGCCTTTGTATTAACAACGTGTGGCCATGTTCCCATAATATGGGGCTTATGTACATACGTTAAGGCATACTATTTAAGTGATGTTGCTGTTTTAATTACCGAGAAGAGTTCGGCCATTTGTTTTAATATGCGGGCTTCTTGGCCCCAGTTTTATAATTCAACTTCAAAACGTTTCGGCGCATTGTTTAGTTTCATCAGGCCTGACAGATGATGTATAGTTTTAACACACCCCAAGCACATAATTTTAAACTTTCATCACATTTAACTCGCGCCCTCAACAGCCGCCAGTATTATATGGTATAAGGTATGCTGTAAATAAATAAAAGAGGAGGTCGACTGCTGAGTGCCAGAAGTGGATAAGTGCAATAGCTACTCTGTGAACATTTGGCAATATATACACAGTATATTGTATTCATCTACGCATGCCAGGTACACATCGCAGCTATTGCACTTACCCATTTCTGGCACTGAGAAATCCTCGTTAACTCTTGGTCTTTGTTGATGAAAACCACGTTTATGACTAAGCCTTGCTTACCAAGCATGGTTGTCATCCATAATATCCACATGCTCACTCTATCGGTAAATAGTACTGACGTTTAGAGCCACATATTTTCTTGAGTTTAAGCACCAGTCAAAATTTCCAGGATGCCAGTTCCCAGATGGTGACAACTCATTTAAGGCTCGTTCTGTAAGACTCAGTTAATTTTGTCAAAAAAATTTAACATTGATCAACAGACTATTTTAGGTAGTTTATCTTGAAAACGACGCCACATAGACCAATGATGTACTTGATATCAACATCATAGTGGTAGAAACAAAAACATCCAACTCACAAGTATAGACTCCCTTATCAATGATTGTACCGACATGGCGCTATTATAAAAGTTTAAAAAAATGTGTAGTTTAGCTTACATCTCCAACAACACTGTTCAATAGTTTTAAGTAACCTTTGGGATAGGCTTTTACGATGCGAGTTAAGTTTTTAGCGTCGTCGGACAGGTTTAGAGCTGTCGAGTTTTCATCAGGAGTAGCTCTGACTTCTTGAGTATGAGAGTCTGAGACATGTGTTTAGGCACTTCTAAATTTGTCCAACGGCGAACCCACTAAAAACATATTAATTACTTAAAGTAACATACAGGGTGTCCCAAAAAAAATTACCGAGCTAATTCAATTAAACATAAGTCAAGAAATAGACATCAAAATCAAAAAATTTAAAATGTAGCGCATAGCTTATTTTGTTGTGCATCACATACAAAAATTTTATTTGATTCGGTTGACTGGTTGCGAAGAAATGAACGATTACATAATGCGTGCATCAATGCAGTTCATTCCAAGTTTGATTAATAAGGCGCTTTTTTCATACTTGCTCACCGCTTCCTAAAGTTTGTGTCTCTTATTAAATTTAGTCCACATTAATAATTTTAAAATCCGACGGTGTTATGTCTTTCATGCTTTCACTGAAGATGAATAACAGTTTGTCCGAGAAAGCTTTGATTTCTGCAATTGGAAGCTTTCCAACTTTAATTCATGTTGTGCAAATATGTTATACTTTAACTTTCCAAAGAACATATTAGCCAAGAATGACAATGATCAAGTGATTACAGCTTTACGTGTGATTTTTGATACCATGCAGTATTAATGTTGAAGTTTTAAAATATTTAAACTTTGCATTACAATTTCTTGGAAATATTGAGAAATTTTTTAAGCCATCTGGAATTCTTTATGCAATAATTCTTTATGCAACATTTATATCAACATTAACGAAAAAATATATTTACAAGTACCGAGCATCATCTTACATGCAAGCTATCATTTTCAATATTGTGCAGGTTTTCAAATTTGAACAAAACCCAATTAAATGTTTTGCAAGAAACAGATTGTTTAAAAAGAACGAAAAGGATTTCACAGAGCAAAGTATGAAGCCCATTGACAGTTATCCACTAGTGTTGAATGATCTTTCTTTCAAACTTGGAATGAAGTAAATTGACGCATGCGTTATGTAATCGTTCATTCCATCGCGATCAGTCAACCGATTCCATTAAAATTGGCGTATAAGGGGCAGAATAAGATGGGCTACACGATTATGTTTAGATTTTAGAATTCTGATGTCTATTTCTCGACTTACGTCCAAATTCATTCGCCCGGTAATTTTTTCTGGGACACCCTGTATGCTAAGGATATAGATAATATATAGCAGTGTCTCTTAATATTTGCAATTAGGTCATATGTAAACTTAAAAGCTCTTTAACGGTTTATTCTAAATTACAGTTAAAGGTACGATGATACCAGATGGTATTTATTTTGTATGCCGTGTCCATATTCTCACGTGTGAAAAGTAGGCAATAACATTTGCTAAAGGATGCAGAACAAAAAAACACATTCTAATTATCCATGTCTTTGACCTATTGCTTTGGTGCTAACATTGTCTCTGACATCCCCGTTTAACATCGCCAGGTTTTATCGGTTTTCTTGAAGCACTTTATCTCACATGTGGTGATATTTCTTTCTGTCTATTTGTTCATGATCAATGTGTGTGGTGTTAGAATGAAGTGAGTATTCTTCCATCGTTCTGTTCTGAGTCCCTCAGTTTGTTTCTGGAGATCTTGTTTATAGTTCACAAATGCCTTTTTCAAAATGTAGTTCATCTGTTTCAGCTATTCCTTATCTCTGCGGACATTTTTCACTTTTCAGCGATGCCTTAGACCTTATTTAGAGATAATTTCGTCTTTGTATATCTTATATACTTCACCCACCTACTTTTATAATGCATTCTACAGAAGTACAATGCCCTATTCGAAGGTAGTGCAGCGAGACATCACGAGTCATGTACGAGCGTATGTTTGCTTTTAATTAGTAGTCAGAAAATAGTTCACTCTGTTTAATCTGATTTCCACATAAACAACATGAGACAGACAGATATGTGTATTTGCTTCGTCTCTATTTTGATATAATTACTTTTATTCTGAATATTAAACTACATATTCATTAATTGTGATTTGAAACCAGTCTCTTGAGGCTTTTCAAGAACAATAAAAGAGCAAAAGAAGAGTTGTCAGTCCCCATGTCTTTTATAAAAAAAAAAAGTTTTCTACAATCTGAAAAAAGGTTTTGTCAATTTTAATTCAATGCCAACATGTTCAAAAGTCATCTTCAAACAATGTGTTCGTAATATTATTTTCCTTGCTTTGCCTTTGTCTAGTTTAATGGTTATTTTACCATTTTTACCTTATGTCTTTTAAAGGGCTTGTGCTCTTGAAGTGCATCTCTTAACGGTGCCGCTGAAAGATAAAGATAAATTGTATTCCGGCCACGATCATCATGATGTATTGATATCAAACCCCGATAACCATTTGTTTTTCATTAAAAATAACCAAGTGAATAACTGGAGAAGGAGAACAATGATAATACTAATATGTTATTCATACAGGATATTATCAAGTACTGAACGGATAACAGGCTCATAAAAATGAGTTATTGGTTGTCGTCTTGTCTTAATGGAACGATGCGTCTTAAGGTTACACGAAGAAACGTATAAAAAAACGTATAAAAGACGTATAAAGTTGTTCTCTAAAACCGCGTTTTCTCAGCAATCAAATATCGCAGTGAGTCAAATGTTGGTGCATGGATGTATCTTTACATTATTTTTGTGTGTTTATACAAATTTTAGAATCCGTTTGAAAATCCTTCGTTTAAATCATTTTTACGCACCATGTTCACAAGATCAAAAACGCGTTCCATGCAGTTTTTTTCGAATGTTCGCTCCGTATAAAACCACGCCGAGTGATTGATTTCTCCTTTTTTGTATTGTACTACAAATCGACCAAAGAAATAATGTTGCCATGGCGAAGAACCAAATACAGTACCGATTAAATTTTATTAGCCCGTTTTTGGGAACAATTTTCGAGAATCTTGTACCACAATACACTGTTATGTTACATTATCGATATCTGGATTGTGGAACGTTAATTTTGATTTCTAACTGCCTACATTATTTCTCAAATGTCTGTCGCTTACTTTACCATTTGAATTTCACTCCAAATTTAAGCTACTTTTGCAAAAATAGAGGTTTTTCGCCATCGATACCTCCGACATTTACAGCGGTGATGAGCTTGTTTATTATAAGAGCCTGTCATGCACTATGCCATAATTCGCTACTTGCACGGTTCCGCCATTATGCACTATGTGCGGGGAGAGCCTCGAACTGGCAGCATACATGAATGGGAATTGAACTAGTCATAACGTTCTGTGTAAGGTTACATAATTCTTCCTTTCATGTATGCTGCCAGTTCGAGGCTCTCCCCGCACATAGTGCATAATGGCGGAACCGTGCAAGTAGCGAATAGTCAGTTTGAGATCAATCAATTTCATGTGTCCCTCAGTGGCGCAATCGGTTAGCGCGCCAGACCCACGTTCTACCATATTATACTATAGTTTTGAGCTGGAAAACTTTGGTACGTGTTCGAGTCCCTGTGAGGTCCATTCTGTTTATTTTATTTTATTTTTCTCTCACTTTTTTCTTTTTTCTTGTTCGTTTCTTTCGATTGATTGTTTTTGCCCTTTTTTCATTATATAAGTCAGGAATTTTTAGGCTATACTAGTCTAATAGGCGCGGCCTATGAATATATTTTTACAAATTAGATTAACACAGTATTGGTTGTTGGTTTTGTGATTGTGGTTGTAGTTATAGTTGTAGGCCTATATATTGCATAACATAATATAAATAGGCCTACTAATAGGCCTATTATAGCCTATAGAAGCATTGATTTATTTCACGACAGATATCATCCAGGATACTTTTAAAAATTGAAAATTTAGAAAATCCAAAGAAAAATTGCCGAAAACGGCTGCCCACAATCCCCCCCCCATCAGCCCATATGGTCCTATCATGGTCGCCCCCTCCCTATCCCTGCAACACATAGGATGACTCACGAGCCGCGGTTTGTCCGTGACACTAGTTCAGATTGATACAATATTGTACGCGTGAGTTCATTCTTTTCTGCACGGCTGTTTCCATTATTAATACGCCCCTCTGGAATTAAGCCTTGAAAATCAATTGTATTTAACCTTAATGTAGGTCAAGCTATATTGTGTTAACTGTAATAAACACCTAACACAATGTAATTACCCCCTTTATTACAAGACAAAACTCAAAATCTATGCATCAAATTTAAAAACTGAAATAGCCAAAACATACCCAGGTTAATGCGGACAATTTTGATACCTTATTTGTTTGTATAGCTTAAATTATGTAGCCATGGTTACACCTTGAATGAAAAAGATGCATTTTTAGAAAGCTACTCAAGTCATTACCGTTTCTACATGACTGGTCAAGGATGCCCCGTAGTGACCAGTGACGGCCAGGCAACAAAAGCAACATTTTCAATGGGTTCAGGTGCAACTTTTGAATGTGCATCTCTTTCATTCAAAAGATCACCATGGCAACAAACGTTGGACTATTAAGACGAATGAGGCATCAACATTTGCAAAACAAAACTGGGTTTCCTGTTGCTAGAGTTATTGACTTTGAAGCTTTTGACTTTATTTTTATTCTTCTATTTTTCTTGTGACTTCAAAATGTAGCTAAAGTCAGTGATTATCTGAATAGTGGTTCCAACCAGAAGCTTATAAACTAGATTTTCTTTTTTTTTTTGTTTATTCAAAGATGGTTTAGTATTTCCTACAAAACGCCTTAGAGCAGAGTTATTTTCAAGCAGAGTCTCGTCAAAATGTTCAATGTGTACCTTTAGTGTCTAGTATAACATGAATCCTGAATTCTACCACGAGCAAGGCTGTAGTCTGTACAGTAAACTAGGTATTGTTATTAATGTTTGTAGGAAAGCTGTTACAATCAGTCACACATTCGCATTCCATTTGGTATAATAGTTGACTGGTATGTGCTTATGCATCGTATATATAAACTGGCTTCAAAAAGAAACGTATAATTTTACACAAGGTCATATCTTAAAATCCTGTCTATAAAAATGAAAAAAAATTACGCACAGGATTACTTCAATACTCTACTCTAAACACATGTCAGTAACCAAGCAGTTGTCCAACTGACACAACAGCAAAATGCACTGACATGGAACACCTTCCTGGACCACATTCACAGCCCAACAAATTTCTTTTGCTGGGTTCCAATTATCCGTGTAATACATTGCTGGTTGGCACTTAAAATTAATTTGATAAGTATCATAAATTACAAATATAAGGACGACATTTTTATTCTTTTATTTTGCTTGTTTTTGCTTGTTTAACAGACAATTACATTCTTAGTATGCTTATTTGAATGTGTCCATGACTTAACATATCAATTTACGAGACACCAATACCGGATATGTCGATCGTTTCTCTTACTTTTTTATCATTCTTGCATATGCTTGGATGCATAACCTGATGGCAAATTATATTTGCATAAAGCGCTTTCAAAAAAAGTCCTATACACTTTCTCGATAACGGAAGCCTATCGGTAGTTTGTGTTCATGAATTTAAAGTAACATTAAAGTAAACATATTGCCAAAGCCTATTGCCGCCCCAAAAAGTTGTCCTATTCATAGTGGATCGTATGTCAAAAGTCGTATGTTTTGAATGCCTTATTCAAAGGGTAGTGAAACAAAAAATTAAGAGTCATGTTTACTTTTAATTAGGAATCAGAAACTAGTTTGCTCTATTTAAACTGATTTCCACATAAACAACATGAGTCAGAGACGATACACGTATTTGCTGGGTCTAGATTTTGGTGTAATTACTGTTATTCTGAATATTAAACTGCATGAATGTAAATAATTCTTCCCATGCAACTTTGACACTTTGCTTTAAAACCAGTCTCTTGCACATGTATGTTAACGCCTGTGTATATAAAAAATGCAAGATAATACTTTTTAAATGTATTCATCATGAGTTCAATAGAATTTTTTTTATGGATGGAAGAAATTCTGCCTAACTGAATGCAACATGTTCAAAGATAAGTTGTTATCTTCGGATAAATTAAAGTAATATTAACTGTTCGGCACTTTTTTGGAGCTTTTTTTTACCCGTTTAACAATTTGAATGTTTGTGAAACATCTTGTAGTTATATCCTAAAGTAGGTTAATTTTGCTGCCATTATAATAAGCTTATCGAAATAAAAGATTTTTACTGTACCACTGATAAGACAGATGTTATCATTTGTCTTTTTATCTAAAAATAACCGCGTGAATAATTTTAAAACAATGATTACAAAACTACCTTTAATTATTCAGGCAGGTCTTAACGGATGATATCAAGTACGGAACGCATAAAGGGTGATTAAAATGAGTTATTGAGTTGTCGTCTTTTCTTAATTGAACCATGCATCTTAATTTTAGTTGCGGTACATTATCTTAACTGTGTAATACAAACAACGAACGTGTATGCATTTCAAAAATCGCTAAATCTTAATGGTTAATTTAACAAATAAATGCTCATTTGGTTTTATTTGTTTATCTTACGCTTGTTCTACAAGAAGGGGTGCCAACAGCCTAAATTAATCAAGTCAAATCAAATCAAATCGAATTATATTAACTCAAATGACATCAGCTAATTATAGACCATTCCTTTAGCTCATTTTAGAGATATAAATTTATAAATTTATTAAGATATGGACTGAATAGTTTGGTTCAAACTAATAATTTTTATTTTCTTTAAACAGATTTAAAACCGCATTCTCGTAGGGTTTTTAGCCGTAAATCATGTTTGGGCTAATATTCTATTACTATTATATTATTAAATTGTATATTGTATATAATATGTAGGTCTATCCGTCTATATAATTGGATAGGGTCTTTAACCTTTTTCGTGGTCAGGCAATTAAAAAATATTGATCGAATAACTGATAGATAAGGGCCACCCCAGCAAAACGTTTTAAATAAGTTATATTTTGGGTTTTGGTTATTAGGTAAAAACGTTTTAATAACATTAAAATGTCGGGTTATTTAAAGGTAATGAAATCGTTTTAAAACGTTTTGTATGAAAACACACTACAACAATTCTATCCCTTCAATTATGATCAAATTTACATCTTGATGCCGTTAACAACTAGATTAGCAATTCAACTATAGTTGTATTTCTCCAAAAAGGTGATGCATGGTAGTAACAAAACCCGCTCGATTGTTCCAGAACTAATATATTTATGTTCCAAACTTTAAAACAAGAGAAATAATTGATTGGTTTTTGGATTATACCATAATGTCTTGGGGCGCGTACTTCTTGGGAGCCCTGTGATATGAACATAATAGCCACTTACTCCTCCAGAAGTTAAAATGTACGTATAGTTCTAAAACATCGGATACTAAATTTATACGTTATAACGTTAACATAGTCATTAAACATTTAGTTTATAGTTAGTATATGAGCCATGATAGAATTCCATCCCTCGGAGGGGCCTTTAATCCGCAGGTTCCGTGTATAGAAGAGCAATTGTATCGTTAACTCGCTATTGTCTCAACCCGTCCCGGTGTTCAAGTGGACCCCAGCGGAAACAAATACAAACGGTGTTCTTGTGTTATCTAGAGCTGTCATATTCGAACAATTCAAATCCCAATAAATCAAAATTGTCAAATCGAAAGACACAAAATTGAACTCTCAGCACCAGATAAAATTTTTAAATTCACAACAATATACACAGGCTAGTTTTCTTGACTCGTTTATATTAGAGTTGTCTGAATAAAAGTTGGTTTCCAACTCCCCTGTATATATTACTTATCTTGGTAAAATATTCCAGGTCACGTGTGTTCAACTTCAAAACCGTGTTGGTTATCAGTCTGGAAAAATATTAACGAGGAAAAAAGATCATTATTTTTTTGTCAAAACGTGAGATATTTATGGTAAATTATGTAATATGCACGCGTGTCTATATTAATTGATTAGTTTATTTCCTTTACAGGCGACATTAAAATTAATTTAGCGATAGAAAACTCGGTCATTTGAATCAACGAGGTTAACCGATAATCTATAAAGAGGTCCAATGTTTTGCTTTTTGTTCTTCATTACTTATATCGATTTTCAATACAAGGACGAAAATTGCATTTATTAATACATTTCTTTTATTATTATTAGTATTATATCTATTTCCCCTTGGGATATCCATCTGAAATGTAAACTATGTACTTGAGCGTAAATTTGCATCTAATAAATAGTTCAATTTGTGAGACACAAATATTGAATTTGCCGATCCACTCTTTTTTTTATAATTATTGTATAGTAATTGATGAATAACCTGATAACGAATCTGCAATATACTTTCAAACAAAGTTTTTAATATGGTATCGCTATCACATTAACAGAAGCCCGTCGGTAGTTTGTGTCGATGAATCTAAAGCAATATTAAAGCAAACATCTTAAAAGATTGCAAAAGCACAGAGGCGCCCGTAAAAGTTGTCCACTTCTTAGAAACTTTCAATCAAAATGAATCTATATATATCTTCCTAACTCGTATTCCTCTTCTCCTACCATCTCCCTTAACCCCCCTCGCACTCACTCGCTCTATCTTTACCCTCCCTCCCTTCCCCTCCCCTCCCTCTCCCCCATCTCTGTGTCTATTATTACTAAACAATAACAGTGAGTAAATGTTAGCCAAGCATTTTACACCAGAGTCAATACTATATTTTTTGGGTGTGTGTGCTTTAATACACAATGCAGTATCATGCTTTAAGGATATTCCATTATTCGAAGTCTGCAAAGAGAACAAAGAGCGAGAGTTTTATCAACTCATCCACGAACCATCTATTCTCTATTTGCAGTTGTTTATCTATTGACAAAAAAGTCAGAACCAGGTTTCAAAATTGACTGTATAATAAAACGGGGTTACCGCAAATATCAACGATTGGGCATTCAACATACGTTTAAGAGCGGCATCAGATATATAGTTCGAGAAGTCTTTTTTCTCTTCGGTTTCATTAAGAAGTACAAATAAGTAGAAAATCGGAAAATGGCGTCACATCGGCTAAATTTGACAATCCGTAACGAAACGCACAGCTGGTGCCTGTATATCGTATCTTCATTTCTAGTGACTAGATTCAAATTACTCATTTCTTCAATAACTTCTTACCGACGAGAACTTTCTCAATATTGACCGCCACTACATTGCTGCGACACATATATATTAGGGTGGGCCAAAAAACACTTTTTTTCTCGGATCGACTCGAAACTCTAGGAGAATTTTACTGGGGTACATAGTAGTATTCATTCATTCATTCATTTATGGTTTCATTCATTTATGGTTTATTAACACAATGCATTGTAGCCCGCAGGCTAAATTACAGCAAAGTTTACATTAAAAGACATATATAAAATACACAATAAAGAATTATGACAAAATGCAAGTGAACAACAAAATAAATAAACAAAATATTGCAGCAAACCCTATAGCACAAACCATACGAAAGCAAAACAAGTTAATAATCCACCCCAAGAAATCCAACCCAGACTACTCACAAGCACACAACATTTGCACAGCACAATCCACTTACAGCACACTGGAAGGGCACATAACCACTCACAACAGTTGCTCACACACACCACTCAGCATGACACTGGACACATCCTGAATTATACCACAATCAGAGTCCTCACACCAACAAAACTCACATATCATAGTCTATTCTCCCACCCCCCCCCCTATACTTTCAATACAACAATACAATAAGATAATATCAATAATTTGGATAAATAAAACACTTCAATATAAAAACAGTTAGCCAGCAACATGATTAAAATTAGAGCACATTACATGATTTCATTGAGCAAATCGACAAAATAAGGAATTGCACTATTTTGCAACCGATTGGTTCTGCACTTGATTTTGTTAAAATGGTTAGCATTTCTCAGAGAATATTGCACTTTATCTTTAACTTTTAAAGGCAACCAGGCACTGAACTCATCTGACTTGTAGATACCCATGGCAAATTTAACACACAGCATTTTACGCCTTTCCTGAAGGCTGGTGAGGTTGCACAGATCAAGAGCATGGTCATACGACAGATAATCTGGACCAAGAATGATCCTGAGGGCTCTTTTTTGCACCCTCTCTAGCATTAAGACCTGAGATTCGGTTATTCCTGCATTCTACACAGGTACGGCATACTCTAATAAAGGCCGCACATAACATCTGTAAATAGTAATTGTGCTGAAATATCAGTAATATCGGAGCATGTTTCGCCCAGGCAGTAGATTTTCACAAAATCCCTACTTTTTTGCTATTTCTTACAGTATAACTCTATAGAGGAATCAGTAGAAACAATCTGGGAAAAGTAGGCATTCAGATGCCATCCTAACCAATATTAAACACTTTGGGTAGTTTGTTTGGACCCTCTAGAACATCACCAAATAGCAAGCTGTCTCCAAATGGTTACCATTATTTGTGCTAAAGACACGCATTTAAGTCAAATATTAATGATATTTGAGTTGCTATATTAAGGGGTAGGGGTAGCATTATGGAGAATTTCCCCAGTTCTACTCAGTCAAATTTCCCAAATGCGGTATTGTTGCACAGATATGAACTGCAGCATTGCCAAAAATAAATGCTATATGATTTTCGGTTATCCATGTTTTGACCAGAGGTCAAAAGGTCACACAGCCTTGAATATTACTACAAATCAGGCGTCACATGACCCTTTAACCCCTGGTCATGTCAGAGCTGCTCTAAATTCATATCTCATGTATTGTTTGTACTTTTGCAGTTCATATCTACCCAACAAGACCAAGATTGTGAAATTTGACTCAGTAGAACTGGGGAAATGCTCCATAATGCTACCCCTACCCTTTAATTTAGCAACTCAAATATCATCAATATTTACCTTAATACAGGTCTCTAGCAAAAAATAATGGTAACCAATTGGAGACTGCTTGCTATTTGGTGTTATAGAGTTATACAGTAAGAAATGGCAAATAAGTAGGGATTTTGTGAAAATCTACTGCCGGGGCGAACATGCTCCGATCTTACTGATATTTGAGCACAATAGTAGTATGTACCCTAGTAAAATTCTCCGAGAGTTCCAAGTCGATCCGAGAAAAAAGGTGTTTTTTGGCCCACCCTAATATATATGCGTAGGGAGGGCGAGTTAGCGCAGCGGTACTTCCCTCGCTTTGCACCACTGAGGTCCCGGGTTCAAGCCACGGCGCGGCCCAAGGACTCATGTGCACTTGGTTTATCCCGATTCCATGCTCGCTCTCGCAGGTTTTCTCCGGGATCTCCGGTTTCCTCCTGTATCACAAAAATCGGTGATTAGTTGTTTGGTTATCCAACACTTCCTTCACCCAATGGAATTTGGGGAGCTGCACAGATAATTGGTGGATGTTACAATCTAAATGCGGATAGGTGTGCGCCGTTCGGCAGCAACCTAGTTGATGCGATCTGATTGTGATGATTCACCATTGCAGCGAAATTACAGCGCTTTGAGTCCTCTAAGATCTGGAGAAAGGCGCTTTATAAATCCAAAATTTATTTATAAAAAAAAAATTATGCTCTGATTGGTGATCAGTCGGAAGTCGGAAATATAGATTTTAAGATTTAGCCCAACAAAGGAAATATTTCCTTTTTGTGTCTTACAGGGTGTAACAATAAAATTTGTACAATTTTGAAAATAGAATGACACAAGTATGCCGCTTAATTTTTGGTTTGATATTTATATGTCTATCAAGATAATTTCTTTAGCCACCAGCTAAGCTTTATTCCAATAAAATCGACGATATACAAGTGAAGATATGATCAATTATGTAACCTAGTCTTAAAACCGCATGGGCCACTTTTGTCTAAGTGTTACAAAAGTGACTGAATAGAGTTGAACCATGGACCAGTTGGACGATGCTCTTATGATAGGTAGTTTTAAACAATGGGGTATTCGAAGTGGTAGAAATGATTACATAATAGAATATCTCCTTGAGTTTTTGAAAGTCACAACTCAACACTGACATAACAACTTCATTTACTTGTAATCGTGGTTGCAGCTCAACAACTTCAACCCCAATTCACGTTGGAAGAGCAAATTTTTACGGTTGTGACATTCGGTAGCACAAACCATAAGATTGTTCATAGCTCATTTGCCAAAATCACATCTTCCATCAAGGCATACAATTACATATAACTATGAGAAGAATGTAGAATTTGTTAACAGACATGCTGGCAAAAGTGCCCCCCGAACAGCTCTTATTGTTTTGTACTTATGGATCTGTTCTCAGTTTTACCAATGATATCTCAGGGATATGAGAAATTACTTTATTTATAAAATAATTTTAAAAAAATTTCATGACTTCATTTATAGATTTAAAAAAGATATCATATTATTATTAAGTTCATGTTAATTATATTAAAAAACACTACTTATAATTCGTTTGTGGCAGTTCTTTGATGTTTAATGCACAATAAGCATATCTACGTGGTTCAAACTTGATATGCGAAAACATGGCAAAAGTGGCCCAACACCTTTTCTGGACGATTTAATTAGTCGGGCATAACTTTTGAACCCAAGCTAGTAAAGAAACCAACTAAACGTCTTCTTTTAGCCAAGATATTACTAATTGCATTGTATATAACATTTATGCCATTTCCTGAGAAGTAAAAATGCAATTGTACAAATTTTATTGTTACACCCTGTATTGTTTTGGAAACTCTTTAACTGCCAATATCTTTTAAACTATTTGTCCAATTTCAACGGAGTATTTCTGCCAAATGTAGCTTCTACAATCCAATAAGAAACTGAAAGATTTTATATGATCGACTTCAGACTACACCACATTATTGCAATGTCTAGTCCAAAGAGAACATAATGTTTAAACATGTAAAAACACACAAGATAATACGTATGGTGTGATTCAAATGACACTATGCCGTTCGGGGACTAAGAAATTGTAATTACGTAGTTACTCCAAAGAGAACATAATGTTTAAACATGTAATAAACACACAATATAATACGTATGGTGTGATTCAAATTACACTGGACATCCTAACGGACTTCCGCCATTGCAAGCACTAAAATAAATATGATGTGACAACAGGTGACATCTTTCATCACGTTGATTATCCTAACGGAGTATGGTTACTCTGAAATTATTCGGATAAAAACGTGAGTGTTGTTGACTAGTTTTAAACTTTCTTTTATCCTAATCTTTTTTTTTTCATGAAAAAACATCGTCAACTAGTACGTAATACAAAAAAACATGTTCGCAGCTTTAACTCGCAGCATATTTTTTTCCACGATAGCTTGTATTATTCTTAAAGGAAATTACTATTGATAAAAATGTTTCTTGTGAAGAGTCTTTGAAATGAACGGTGCTTAGGTTAATGAACAAGACAAGAATTATTATGTAAATTGTATCCTCAGTGCAGCTTGTATAACATGTGGAATGTCATAAATAATAATATTTTATACGAAAAGAAATAGGCCTTTCTAAAAAATATAAAAAAGGTCTTTTTGAGAAAAAAAATATACCTTCAGAATATGTGCATATGATGGACGGCTTTTCACCCCAGCTACATACAATTCAAGTACATATTAGATGTAATGTATAAAGTTAACTTCGAGGACGGTTTTAGTATCATTTTTAAATAATTTGTCATGAAATTTGTATTATATCGCAAATTTCAAAATGAATTTCAGAATGATATTTTACGTATTTGAAATGCAATTTGGAGTATCTGATGTGCTCTTAGGTCCAGCAAATTACTATGCAAACGTCGCTATTCTAGCCCTTAAATCGCATGAACACTTGATATATCTATTATTTACCTTAATGTAATATAGCACGTCGTGGCCATTTTAAAATCAACTCCTCTTGCCAAGATTGTGACAGATGATGAATCAATTCCTCCTCAGGAGGCATGACACTGGGTTTATAACAATATAAAAGTCGACCACCTGCATCGGAATGTTTACAAAATAATTCCAAGAATAACGGAATCCAAGGCGTTGCTTGTTGGTATGTTATCACTTTATAGAGCGTTAGGAACAAGATTGCACATTCTTATTGTATATTTTTTTTATTCACTTGCAATATAAGAATATGCACATGATATTATGTATACATAACTGTCAACTTGTACTTAATAAATATATCAATTTGCCAGACACGAATATCGAATTTGCCTATTGACTCTCATTTTTGATAAATATTGGATAAATATTGATGAATAACCTGATAACGAATCATCAATATACTTACCGCTTTAAAGTCTTATAGTATCGGTATCACATTAACGGAAGCCCATCGGTAGTTCCTGTTGATGAATTTATGGCAAGATTTTAAAGTAAACATCTTTACCAGTTGTAAAAGCTCAGTGGCGCCCGTAAATTTTTTTATTTTATTTCATAATGGATCATATTGGTCATTCCTAGAAACTTTGTTGTTGCACGCATGACCATCGTAACAAGCACTTGCGCTGATTTTGCACTCAACAAACATTATAGTGAAGAGCAAGACTATCATAAGTCTCAACAAAAAGTAGCGTTCACTTTTTTACTGGGACTAATAAGGATATGAAGTAAAAGCATCCAAATTTAATAATGATACCTTTTGTTAATAATTATCGTAAACTACAGCGTTTTGTTTTGTATGTTGGTGGGTAAATGGGTTCTGTGTTTTTATAAATTAATGGACGTAGAAGTATCGGCTTTTGTACTCTCCAACAGTAACGCTTAGTTAAGCTCTATTCTGACATGTGTACTATTACAAAGAGTATCTCCGTCGCCAATATTGGCTTGTCTGCTTCCATACGTGTGGAAACAATGTGATCGTTTACCAGTATCAGATTAACATAGATCTGTATAGTTCAAGAAGTATCGTGCTCCACGGTTTCATTTAGAAGTACAAATAAGACGTGTTGATTATAAGTAGAAAATCGGGAAATGGCGTCACATCGGCTACATTTGACAATCCAGTAAAGTTGAGCATACTCGGTACTCTGTACTTCTATTATTATTTCTCTTTATAATGAACATTGGTACTGATTAGTTTCAAAGTACTCACCCCATAAATAACTTCCGATCGATGAAAACTTTCTAAAGATTGAACGCAACTACAGCTTTAACTTACATTTACATTACGAAATTTACATTTGCTCTGATTTATTGCAACTTTAGTCCTCTATTTTATCTTCACACCATTCAACCGTTGGAATGTTTAGATCCCAAACAGACTGTCTTCAAGTAAGTTCATCTTTATCGAGTAACATTACAACGATTAAGTCGACAACTTTGTAGTATGGAATGTCACCATGATCGATATGACTCCTTTTCTGTTTTTATTTCTCTACCGTAAACCAGTAAATCGTTGAATTAAATATGCAGTTCTTTCTTACTTTAATTTACAATCAAGTAACAGTGTTATCTATTGAAATAAGCTGACAACACATTACAATCATTCTGTGACTGTAGCCATGTGCACCATATCCTAGCTCTATAAAAAATATTTGCTGGAATACTTTACTTTGATTTCAATTGTGCTGATTACATATATAAGTTTCTATTATAGACTTCGATAATACCAATAGCTTTCACATTGTAATCATGCAGAGACACTTTAAAGAAATTGTGAACACTGATTTTCCTTTCTTTAAGAAAGTAGCCATCTTTTTTTTTTTTAATATGAGTTATTCCTTTCATTTCATGGCAAACATTTTTAGACAATGTTCAAGTTATTTGTTATTTTTCTAATGTTTTAATGGCAGTATTCAATTGTTTCCTACTCGTAAATGTGCAAACAATAGTTTAGATAAATAGCGCCATCAGTGTTCACATTTAATTAAATTAGTTATACATACATCAAGACAATCAAAGACACTCATTCGAATAAAAAGACGAGGTAGTTTTACGTGTGGTAGTTTTACACAGACATACAAATGAAGACATGAGCGCAAGAAGACCGTAAGTCCGCTTGGCCCCTCAACACTAAAGTTACGTATAGGTTCTTACGGTTTTATAATGTTTAATACATGTTCCAGGGTGAAAACATCATGAAAGGTTTGTTTTGACCCCTGAACATGTATAAAACATTACCAAACTATAGGAAACTATACGCAACTTTAGTGTATACATGTTGAGGGGCCAAATGGACTTACGGTCTTCTTGCGCTCAGGTCTTCAAATATTTGACATAACAGCTAAACTATGTATAATAATTATGTGCCTATCGGATGCCCAATAGACGTTTTATAAGAACCCGTGAATATTATCGAGTAACATTTCATTATAGTTCTTTAACAGTATTTAAAACAGAAAGGCTCCTAATATACGAGTACCAAAGTCATTCGTATTTTGTTATCAGTAAATATCTGTAAGCGTTTAATCTTGAAATGACGCCACATAGACCCGAGATGTACTTGATTTCAGCAGGCACAACGATAGAAAGAACACCAGAATCGCAATTATAAACCCCTTTAACTATGAACGGTCCTACATTTAGTCCAGGCCCTAGCTAGAACCCGGCCTACACCGGATAGGGCAGAGATTTTGACACTTGATTTGGGTTATTGGACCTTTGAGGTTAACGAATCACAGAGGTGCTTTTGCGAAAGCGGCTGCGAATTCGAGAAATCCAAGATGGCCGCCGGCGGCCATTTTGAAAATTTTAAATTTTAGTTTTCACTCAATATTCATGTGTAATACATCATTCTATAGGTTTTTGCATACAAGGAATCAATTTCTGACATTATTTTTATGATTGAAGGTCAGTATAACATGTTTACATTCAAAATGGCCGCCGAATGGTTGCCAAAAGATGGGGTTTTCATTAAAATGCATTTAGAATTCAATATTTTAACTTATTTGATGTTAAAAATAACCATGGGATGCTGATATTATGGTGACAACAAAGCATAAGTCGTCTATGTCATTTCTATCATCTCCTGGATATGTTTAGAAATCAAAATGGCTGCCAAAATGGCCGCCAAAATAGTCTTTTTTCATTAAAATGTGTTACAGGAGTATTATAAAGTACCAGATTTACAATGAAATGGTGCCAAACATTGTGTTCTTTTGTATTCAAAGTATCCCTCTGGTAAAGGGGTAACAATATGACATCGGCATCAATTAATATTATCTCATATGGGCATGTAAACATTCAAAATGGCCGCCAAAATGGCTGCAAAACATGATTTTTGCATTAAAATGGTATTTAAAACAGCATTTTAATAGATGTTGTGTTAAATATTTCCATGGAACGCTGATATAATGTTAAAGGGATATTTCTATCCCAATTTCTTCCTGCTCATGTGTTTTTACATTCATAAAAGAATCTTAAATCCTAAATTTCATGCAAATCGGACATTCCGTTGGCGAATTATGGACTATAACATACCGTATATTTCAATGGTCCATAGGATTGTGTGTTATACTTTCGTTGGCGACAGAATAAAATTCAAAATCGAACATGTTGGCCGGTTTCTCTGGAAAGGGAATATATTTGCAAGATTCCTCTTGCACTTGATCATTATGCACCTAGTATATAAGGGGTCCCGTTGGTATGAGCATGCCGGCAGAATCATTTTACGACAGAATGTTAACCATATGCCATGAAGCTGAAAAAATGACATCTCCTGTAAAAAACTGGTATCTTGAAAGTTGGTGTAACAGTCATTTAAAAGAATATAATATACTCTTTTAAATGACTGTTACACCAAAATATTATTTTGGTGGCCAAGTTGAATTTTAAACATGCCCAATTACCCATAAGTCCATGCTGTTTTCCTATTACTGCTATGCTATAATGATTATGTGGGAAAATACTCTCCTTTTATGGCACCATCCCTTGAAAACCAGATACCTAGTGTCGCTGTAACAGATTTTGATGAAAAAATAATATTTTGGTGGCCATTTTGGGAGTCAATTTTATTTCTTTGAACTTACCCATGGGATAATTTTGAATGACATATTTTACGTTACCCTTCTGCCACAAAGATATTTTTGGATCTCGAAGAAAGCACTCATGTGGCACCATTTCCTTAAAAAATCAGATAAATTACATGTTGTTGAGACATAATATTATCAATTTAAAAACTACTTGCATGGTCATTTTGGAGAAAAAAAAAGGAAAGAAAGCACTATTGTTGCACATAATACATTATGTAAATTGTAAGTTGCTGGAAGGTATGGGTCTTGCTTAAAATGCCATATAGTTGAAAGCTTTCCATCCTGTTTCTGTTTTGCGGAATTTGATGGAAAACAAAAAATAGACTATGGGGCAGGTTGGCCCACTTGTGCTGGGCAGGTTGCCCCCATTGTGTTTATGGGCAAGAGTTATGCATACTTTCTCCATTTTCACCCATTTTGTGTCAAATGAAGCAAAATACAATTTACACACCAACACTAGTCAGTTCCATGGATAAAATTGTTCAAAGGCGGAGTATAGTACAAAAAAAATCTATATTGTTGTCCTATTTGAGCACTTTTTGACTGGAAATAGCAATATTTCAATATCATATTTCTTTATAATTGGGAATTTGTACATAAAAAGTAATTCATCACTCAGAATAGTTAATAATGAACAAAAAAGTCAATTACAATTGTTATCCACAGCCTTTCAGTTTTTCGTTATGGGTTTTATAAGATGATTGGTTAACGTTATTTCCTTGATTTTAGCTATTTCCTCAAGAATGACCCATGATGGCGCAAAATGAATTTTATTTTTTGATTATCTTGGAACTATGATAGGTGATATCTTACCGCAGTTGTAACTTTAGAATGTTTTATTGGAAAGAAATATGGCCATAACACACGGTTGTGCATAGAGGGCCAACCTGCCCCGTTTGGTGGGCCAACCTGCCCCGGCCTGGTTAATTTTCTTTTCGCTCTCTCCTACAACTACTATAACTTTTGTATAAGTCACAGAGCCATATAAATTTGTTAGCATTTACCTAGAGTAAACAGCTCTCAAGTATCAAATTGAGAGCCTCCTAACCCACAAACTGAGCTCTCCAGATAAGTGGGGAAAAAGGGGGCCAACCTGCCCCGGTCTCCCTTACTAGGTGCATAATGATCATGTGCAAAAGGAATCTTGCAAATTTATCTTATAAATTTATAATTTATATCTAGAGAAACGGGCCGAAATGTTCGATTTTGAATTTCATTCTGTCGACAACGAAAGTATCACACACAATCCTATGGACCATTGAAATATATGTTATAGCCCATAATTCGCCAACTGAATGTCCGATTTGCATGAAAATTTGGGTTTAGGTTTCTTTCATGAATGTAAAAACACATGAGCAGGAAGAAATTTGGATAGAAATACTCCTTTAACATTATATCAGCGTTCAATGAAAATATTTAACACAACATCTATTAAAATGCTGTTTTAAATATCATTTTAATGAAAAAATCATGTTTTGCAGCCATTTTGGCGGCCATTTTGAATGTTTACATGCCCATGAGATCATATTAATTGATGCTGATACTTTGAATACAAAAGAACACAATGTTTGGCACCATTTCATTGTAAATCTGGTACTTCATAATACTCCTGTAACACATTTTAATGAAAAAAGACGATTTTGGCGGCCATTTTGGCAGCCATTTTGATTTTTAAACATATCCAGGAGATGATAGAAATGACATAGACAACTGACCATAATATCAGCAACCCATGGTTATTTTTAACATCAAATAAGTTAAAATATTGAATTCTAAATACATTTTAATGAAAACCCCATCTTTTGGCAACCATTTGGCGGCCATTTTGAATGTAAACATGTTATACTGACCTTCAATCATAAAAATAATGTCAGAAATTGATTCCTTGTATGCAAAAACCTATAGAATGATGTATTACACATGAATATTGAGTGAAAACTAAATTTTAAAATTTTCAAAATGGCCGCCGGCGGCCATCTTGGATTTCTCGAATTCGCAGCCGCTTTCGCAAAAGCACCTCTGTGATTCGTTAACCTCAAAGGTCCAATAACCCAAATCAAGTGTCAAAATCTCTGCCCTATCCGGTGTAGGCCGGGTTCTAGCTAGGGCCAGGACTAATTGCCTTAAACTAGGTATTGGCACTAATAGAAAAGATCGCATCATACCTAGCAGTCAAAGATAAATCTCTATAGTATACGAGGGGGTATACAAAAGTTTTTGACATCACCAAGAAGCGAAGGAGCTATATCGATGAAATTTTGTCAGTGTAATTACTGGTCCTTCTCTACATTATGGTCCAAAAATGGTCTCATAAGTATGTTTACTTTTTTTACAGGTGGCGCTAGATGGGCAGTAGGCGCATAACCTGTAAAATGGTGAAAATTGAGGCACGCAGCGTGATTAAGTTCCTGCATTTGAAGGGTTAGGCCTACAATGCTCAGAAAATCTATGATGAAATGAAAGCTATCTACGGTGATGATTGCTCATCATATGGCACTGTTGCTTTTTGTAAAAGGAATTTCCAAACTGGCCACATGTCCCTCACAGATGAGCCAAGAAGTGGACGTCCATCACTTTCGGATGATGCGGCCACAGTGAAGAAATTCAAGAAAGTGGAGGATCTTATCATGAAAAGTTTTTGACATCACCAAGAAGTGAAAGAGCTATACCGATGAAATTTTGTCAGTGTAATCACTGGTCCTTATGTACATTATGGTCCAAAAATGGTCTCATAAGTATGTTTACTTTCTTCACAGGTGGCGCTAGATGGGAAGTAGGCGCATAACCTTTTCATGATAAGATCCTCCACTTTCTTGAGTTTCTTCACTGTGGCCGCATCATCCGTAAGTGATGGACGTCCACTTCTTGGCTCATCTGTGAGGGACATGTGGCCAGTTTGGAAATTCCTTTTTCAAAAAGCAACAGTGCAATATGATGGGCAATCACCACCGTAGATAGCTTTCATTTCATCATAGATTTTCTGAGCATTGTAGGCCTAACCCTTCAAATTCAGGAACTTAATCACACTGCATATCTCAATTTTTACCATCTTGCAGGTTATGCGCCTACTGCCAATCTAGTGCCACCTGTGAAGAAAGTAAACATACTTATGAGACCATTTTTGGACCATAATGTACATAAGGACCAGTGATTACACTGACAAAATTTCATCGGTATAGCTCTTTCACTTCTGGGTGATGTCAAAAACTTTTGGATACCCCCTCGTACAATCACTATTCGTAGTCTTGCATCTCAGACAACATTTATGTTGCAATGATTTAAAGTAACATTTACTTTGGCATTATGTAGTACACTTAAGGGGACTTGATCTTTCGTGCGTAATTATAGAGGGCTAGGGGATTCACTCTATCATTAAAAAAATCATTTGAAGAAGTCAAAGAGCCCTAAGAATAAAAACTGTAGTGTAATTCACGCCAGACACAATTTCTTTATAATGACAAAAATTAATTTTTGTTTTTTTTCAAAAAACAAACGTTTTATATCAATTTTAAATTTAGCCTGAATCCGTAAATATGGTACCTCTCGCCCTTTTTTAGGTCAAGGCTGTTTTTACCATTATGCAGCGAAACATTGTTGAAGCTATTTCACATACATGTATAAAACTTTCCAGAGAAAGAATGATGCCATATACTGTTGAAATATCTTTTGTTGATTTCGAATGATAATGTCATGAAGTCGTAAATTTTAAGGTCAAATTCCTAAAACCAAAACAAAACATTGCGACGCAGATATTTCCAGACTTACGCAATTTCATCATCACATCAGTGTCTTTATTATTTGTTTGAAACCTTTCCCAAACGTTCGTGCTCTTTATGCATAAAACGGCTAATCTATCTTTACAAAACGCGCCTTTTTTTAGTAAACAAAAGGCTAAAGATGGCATTATGAGATTTATCATTTATCATTACACTTCTCCACTCAACTGCCACCGTGGCCGAACGGTAAAGCGCTAGACGCGTAATCGAAGGAAGTTTCGAATCGCTGGTTCGAATCCCAACGAAGCCTGTGGAAACTTTTTTTTTCTTCAAAATTCATGATCGCATTCCGAAATGAGTCACTTGTCGGTAAATCATGTATCGTATCCTTAACAGAGCCATGTTTATAAATTTCATTTGTAATTACTAAATCAATATAAAAATGATATCACAAAATACAAATGTGTTATAATTGAAATGATTTTGCTAATTACAGACGCAGTTATCGAAGTACATTGATTCAAGAAAAATCTGAAATTAGCCCATCGTTTCAAAATGTATTTTACTACTTAAAAGTAGTAATTAAAACAGCTCAGTGGAGCACGGTGGCCGAGCGGAACGGGCTCCGACTCATAATCGGAAGGTTGCAGGTTCGAGTCCCGGCGACGCCATCGTGTTGTACCCTTGAGTAGGCACTTTATCTCGATTACTCCACTCCACCCAGGTGTATAAATGGGTACCGGCATTCTTAAATGCTGGGAAGGTAACAGACTCGCTGTGGAGGAGGTGTAGCGATCCCCCTATAGCAACATTACATGGAGGAGTCTGGCCCAATCGCCAATGAAAGAGAGATGGGCACTCCGATCAATGTTTATACAGGATCGTCTCCTTTACCTAAAACAACTCAATACTCGTTCGTAAGTAGTTGCTCTGGTTCAATCTAACTTAAGGTAAGAAAGGAATGCTACATGTAAAAGATGGTAAGTATTTTGTTTTCTCTCTTGAAGATATCAAATGATATCATATGCGGCAGTGTTTGTGGTATTCAACGAGTTTTATGTTTGATGCATCTTTACATTTCATTAAGAAGACAAGTGCTATTTATAAATTTAATAAAAATAGCCATCGTTTTTTTAGCCACCAACTTTTTCGAGATATTCTCAAAAATCCAAGGGGAACTTAGAACTATAACCAGGGTTCCATTTCACTAAATCTTCAGAAGTTTCTCGAAATTGTTCGTAACTTACAACGAGTGGTAAATTCCATTTCACTAAACTATTGCCAACTTTACCTTCAATATGGATTTACTCACAGGGGTTGATGTACATAGACCGCTCGATCACTTGTTCAAAAAAGCTCAAAAAAAGATAACTAAGTCGAAGCCAACCAATTTGCATGTACTATATGAACGATAATTGTACAAGGATTACTTGGCGACTTCAAAATTTGAAGAAAAAATTCGCCTTCGGCTTAAAAATCCGGTAAAACTTGAAAATTTATGAAAATTCAGCCCAAAATCCAAGATGGCGGCCGTAAAGTGAAAATTGTCAGAAGAAGAAAACTAAATCGAAGCCAAGCCATTAACATGTCTCACATGATAGGTAATTGAATACATGAATACAAAAGCCACCTAAGTCCATAGGAAGTGATTTTGAGAGAAAAACCTGTGTATCATTTTAATTCCTTCAGTTAGATTTACCTGGTCAATATGGTAAGTTTTACGTGCAAATGAGTGGATTAACCTGTATTAGGTATGACGATTAGCATTTCAGGGACTTCGTGGGGTTCATTTTAAATTTTGGACTTAGGTGGTTTTTGAATCATATACAAAGACAACAATGTTAGAATGAGATTACCACTAGTAAGATAATACAAAATAAAGCACACAGGTATGTATAATGTTGATAAGCATTCTGCCATGTAATATAAACCACACACTTTCCTTTATTAAACCCATTTTTTGTTCAAAAGTCACTCTCTAGCAATGAATGTGTTACAAGTGGACTTTTATACATAATGGATTTCAATCAATGTGTTACAAGACTCAAATCATGGAATTGGGTGATTCTTTCATACATGCTATTTTTCACATGCTTAATAGACACAGAGAATGAATTTGAGTTGTTCTTTCATACATATGACAGGCCTATGTATAGCAACAATTTCCCATGCTTAACTCAATTTGGCCAAAGTATGGACTTAGGTGGCTTTTGTATTCATATATTCAATTGCATACAGATTAATTGGGGACTTTAAAAAATGAAGAAAAAATTGGTCTTTGGTTTCAAAATGCACAAAATGGCAAAAATCCAAAATGGCGGATATACGAACAAATGATCAGGGCCAACACCTGTGTACTATATTGACCACTCGTAATGTTACGTCTAGTATTGGGTATTCCTAACTTTACGAACGGTTACTTGGGTTGCATTGTATAATCACGACGCTTACTTAAATACATTTACCAAAAGAACTGATTGAAGTTTTTTTTTCATAGTATCTAAAAAGAGCTGGATTTTGTTTGAGTTTTAATGCTTATTAGTGTGTTACTATAAAATATATATCAAGAAACTGATTCCATAAAGAAAACCAATCTGTATCAAGTTTATTATGCAATTCGGCTGAAACATAATAATGAAAATACATCACAAGAATACGCTGAGTTCAATGTTCCAATATTCTTTATATATATAATGCAACGTTAAAATGTATGATTGTTTTTTAAAAACCCATCAGGGATCGCTGCATATTATTTTCGTTATTGTGGCATATGTATATTATGTAACTTAGCAACATACGGTAATAAACACATGAGCATGAAAAAACACTCCGTGTTCCATTTATTTATTAGTTTTTTGCTTTTTTTTTTCAATGTAGTGATCAGTTCAAATAACTATAGTCCCGTCATGCAAGAAAGGGAATAACGCGGCTGCTTTATTTTCAAGGTAGGATTAAACTACATGATTTGTTACATTTTTGTTTAAAAAAAAGATGTTCATTGCCCATGACCTTGAGTTATGCAGACAATTTCAAGACGGACAATTCAAAATGTACACAGTCCATTGACTTTTAATTGAATCATATCCCAGGAAAGGAAATATCAAGCTTGAAATCCGTAATAAAGTTATATATGAAACAAGTAAATAATTACTAAACTTGACAAAACTGGCTATCATTGCATGTGTCTATTTTGAAATGTATCAAATTCGTAAAAGCTATGAAATAGACCAGGAGTCCAATTCACTGAACTTTACAAAGCTTCGCAAGTCTCGAAATCGTTCGACGTGACGTAAGTTCTATTTCACTAATTAATAGGTATTTACTACAGGGACTCTTCGTAACTTTACGAAGGGTTACTCGAGTTACGAAGGGTTGTACGTGAGAAAAGACCCTCAACGGGCCTATTAAGCCTATGCATGTTATGCTGCAATTTCATGTTTAATTACGCTAGTGTACTAGACCAGGTTAAAACTGAGCTAAGTACCACTTAAAGAACAAGAAATTCTCATATGGTTTATCTGGACCAGTTTTGCATGGGAAACAAGAATTTGTTGGGTAAAAAGCCCGTAACCTGAGAACTTTTCCATGAGGGCGCTTTTTTCAAAATGGCCGCCAAAATCCAATATATATGGTTAAATTGGTCACCTTAGGGCATATTTAACCAGATTTTGGATTTTTATTGATAGCAATAATGTACTACTAAGTCAGGTTATTAATATGAAGGTAACAGGAGGTCACAGCTGAGGGCACTTTTATTCAAAATGGCCACCAAAATCAATGAAAAACATATATATTGTTAAATTAGTCACTTAAGTAGTATACTTCATCAGATTTTGGATGTTGTTATTGATAGCGGTAAAACATTACTAAGTCCGATTATTAATGCGAAGGTAATTGGATGTCACAGGCGAGGGGGCTTTTTTTCAAAATGGCCGACAGAATTGAAGAAAAGTATGATATCAACGAAAAAGCGTCAGGAAATGTTATTTAAATAGAAAAAAGTAATAGTTGTCTTTGACTTTTTGAACTTATAATGAAGTACTTCAGAGTGGTAAAAGTAGATTCTGATTTAAAATGGCGGCAATGACGACTACCAGAATTGCCTGTATATATTCAAAGAAGATCCCAAAAGCAACTTGTAAACTAGAATGCCGCAAAAGTCATGAAAGTGATGCTTACAGTGTTATAAAGTGTCTGTTTGTGCATGGTTTCAATGATGCATTTCTCTTTGTTTTAATCCTCAGGATTACTCAAATCGCTATTTTCTGAAAATTCTTCATAGTTATTCTCTACCAATAGTTCTTGGACGTCCTCAGGCATTACCGTTTCAACCCATTTAGGTTCCATGTTTTCGTTCCACCCATTGTCAACAATGTTCCACCATCGTATACAGTGACATCTGCTGCTCTCCACTCTCTTGCAATGAAATTTGCGCTAAGGATATGAAGCGCCAGCGCCTGCTTACATGGTGGTAGTAAGGATATATCTGCAATCTTTTTATCTTGCCCAACTAATTGTCACCATTTATGATATTGCCAGAAGCTTGGACGAAAGAGGGCAGATAGACCTTATCTTGCTTGATTTTGAAAAAGCCTTTGATAAGGTGTCCCATCATTGTTTGCTAAATGAAAGCAGAGCATTATGGTATCAGAGGAACAAACTTGGAGTGGATTTCGGACTTTCTCACAAATCAAGAACTCCTCGGTTCGACTCTTTGCAGATGACTGCATCTTGTATAAACGAATTACATCAGATGAGGACAGTCTGCGACTGCAAGTAAAAGACTTGGATAATCTGCAGGAGTGGGAGCAACAGTGGATGATGAAATTCCATCCATCAAAATGTCAAGTCATCCATATCACAAATAGGAGAAATCCCCTCCAGAGCTCATACTCTATCATGGCCACACACTTGAGGAAGTTGCCAGGTATCTGGGCGTCCACATTGACTCCAAACTCAGTTTCAACACCCACATCGACAGCATCTTTAAGAAAGCTAACACCACCCGTGCATTTATCAGTCGTAATTTCAGTCACTGCACACGCAAGACCAAAGAAGCAACATAAATCACTTATGTCAGGCCTATAGTTGAATATGCAGCACCTGTCTGGAATCCCCATACCCAAAAGAACATTAAGAGACTTGATCAAGTCCAGCGCAGGTGTGCTAGCTATGTCACCAGTGACTATGACAGGAGGAGCAATGTGTCTGCTATTCTTCAAAACCTCCAGTGGCAATCTCTACAAGCCAGACGGCAACAGATTCGTATTAATAATCTGACCTAGTAATGCCTTACCGCTATCAATAACAACATCCAAAATCTGATGAAGTATGCTTTTCATTGATTTTGGCGGCCATTTTGAAAAAAAAACGCCCTCAGCTGTGACCTCCTGTTACCTTCATATTAATAACCAGACTTAGTAGTATATTATTGCTATCAATAAAAATCCAAAATCTGGTTAAATATGCCCTAAAGTGACTAATTTAACTATATATATGTTTTTCATTGATTTTGGCGGCCATTTTGAAAAAGCGCCCTCAGCTGGGACCTCCTGTTACCTTCATATTAATAACTTGACTTAGTAGTACATTATTGCTATCAATAAAAATCCAAAATCTGGTTAAATATGCCCATATGTGACTAATTTAACCATATAATGTTTTTCATTGATTTTGGCGGCCATTTTGAAAAAAAAAGCGCCTTCCGCTGTGACCTCCTGTTACCTTAATATTAATAACCTGAATTAGTAGTACATTATTGCTATCAATAAAAATCCAAAATCTGGTTAAATATGCCCTAAAGGGACTAATTTAACCATATATATTGAATTTTGGCGGCCATTTTGAAAAAAGCGCCCTCACGAAAAAGTTCTCAGGTTACAGGCTTTTTACCCAAGACATTCTTGTTCCCCATGCAAAACTGGTCCAGATAAACCATATGAGAATTTCTTGTTCTCCAAGTGGTAGCTCAGTTTTAACCTGGTCTATACAGTTTCCTTGTTTCGACTTTACTACTTTACGGAACTGTTTCGGTATTTGCTCATTGGTAATTATAACTACTTGTTAGGCAATGACATATTCAAATTTTTTCTTCATATTTAAACAGATACCCTAATATACTAAGACTATTACCGTTCTCATCAAATAGCGTCAAACCTATTTTAGCAACGAGAATCATAACTAACCCTACGAAAGTGGGGGTGTAACACTCCAAATGTTTTCATCCGTCATAAATAAAATGCGCGTCTTTACGCCCAAAGGACGTATGCTAATCGTAGATCTATCATTTTAGTGATACAATTGTTATCCCAGCACCTTACCCGGTGGTAGGACCAACCATCCGAAATGACCATATAGGGGTGGTGGTGATGTGCATCATAGGTTTCTACAGAGTTTATATTTAGAAAAAAAAATCTGTCAAAATCGCATGTTCGCAGAACTCTTAGCCGAATATCAATTTTTCCTTCGATTTTTGGACATAGCCAGACCTTCCCAAATGTGCAAGGGTACGCTCACATTAAGACGTCATAGCGATATTATTTACTTGCATTTTGGGAGAAAGTTAATCGTTACCAAACAGGTCTCAAAGGGTACTGCCAAACCTCTTTTCTAAAAAACAAAAAACATGTCACACATTTGCTTTTACTAGAAAATAACCATATGAGTATACTAAGAGTCTCTTATCATCATTAAGTGATTGCTTTTGCAGACAGTCGAATGACTATTTTGATATTTAACTATGTCTGTGTGATATCGGCTGCTATGTGCCAACCAGTCACACATTCACATTTCCCTGAGGTTTAGTTGTCTCCAATACATCAATTGTGTACATTCCGCCACGTATGTCGTTAATGGCACCAGACATCGAAGACGATCTGAAGTGATCGCCTTTAACCACATGCGGTGTTGCCGGTTGCCTTCTAAGAAATAGCAGACATGTGTAACTTCGTAAGTCAACGGAAAATAGTTTTTAAAGTAGAAACTCGTGAAGAACTCTTAACAACCACGTAAGTAGCATTCCTGTTGCAAGTCATCGACGTCAGTAGTGTCAATGATTCGGGTAAAATTCCTCTGAAATGGCCAAATATAAAGATGTCGAAGCAACTGGAGTTTAAATGTGCATATGAAGACCTGAGCGCAAGCAGAATATAAGTCCACTCGGCACCTCAACATGTATACACTAAAGTTGCGTAGAGTGTTGTATAGTTTGGTAATGTTTCATACATGTTCAGGGGCAAAAACAAATCTTTCACAACCTTTCATGATTTTTTCACCCTGGAACATGTATTAAACATTATAAAACCCAAGGAAACTATACGTAACCTTAATGTATACATATTGAGGGGCCAAGTGGACTTACGGTCTTCTTGCACTCAGGTCTTCATATAGAGGCTTCCACTAAAACAGTGTATAAAGTTATGAAGATAAAGTTAGAATAGTAGAATAACCGGGAAACTGGAACGTTCGTTCATTTTTTAGCCTAAATAATGTTGACTTATCTTTGATGTCCCAGCCCCCACTCAGATTATGACGTCATTGCACTACATCAGTACAACAAGGAAAAACGTTCTTGATTCGCTTGTCTATCAAGATTTTCAGTTAGTAGAAGTAAGAATCTAACTCCACTCTAGATTATACTTTTGTTGTCGTTCCACAAATTTCGAAAATAGTTCAGGTCATGTATTCAATTTCATATCCGAGCTGGTGGCTGTCAGTCTGGACAAACATTCGTCCACAAATAATCGGAACTGTTAATTCCAATTCACAACCTGATATATTTATTATTTAGATGGTAAATACTCCGTGTAATAGTCACCTCGTAGCCATATTGAAATCAATTCCGGGCTGATTGTGACAGATCATCAATTAGTTCTTTTGAAGGCGGTGTTCGAATTTTAACAACAGAAAAACACTGCATGTTCCCAGTTGGATCGAAGATTTAAAAGGAATATATTAATATTGTGTGTGCTAGCAATAGGCTTCAACATAAATTTTGAAACATTTTTCAAAATATCAAGAGATGTTTTAAGAACCCCCAAACCAATACTAGGCTTGTTTGTACCCATTTTAATGCATTTTTCATGCTGATTTTAAATATAGCCGTAAACGATTTTCACTTCTGAAACTTGTCGTCTGTAGTCGACATCCACGTGGAGAGAGCGAAGCATAACTGGAGCCAAGTTCAATAGTTGATAGGTGTTCTAAGAGAATAAATTAGAATACGACCATTTATATTTTGGATTCGTCGCTTGCAGGTATAAACATTGAAAATATTATATTCATTTTATGAATGTGCACATGGCATTTAACTCTATCCCCTATTAAATATAATCAAATGATGCCTGATGACAATTCCCATCTATAATACTCTGGCATCTTTCAAATAGAGTAGCATGTCCTCGATATCATATGTGCGGACGACTATCTGTATTTTATGCAAAGTAAACATTTTAACTGTTTGCAAGAGCTTCGTGAAGCCCGAAGCGTTACAGAGTGGCTCATATATTATATCTCTTTCAATAAAATCTACCTCTCCCGCTCTTCATTTTTATTTGAATTGAAGTTATCTAGGTGGATCTGCAGGAAAATATTTTAATAATACTAGCCCGTGCTCAAAAAGTGGCTCAATTTACCACAAAGTGTTGATTGGGTGTCAATAAGGTGTTTACTTTGACAAAACAATTCTGTCTCCTGGAATATTTAGTATGAAATGTTATCTCTTGTATAATCAATTCATATACGGACATGAATTATGGAGAGATATTCTTAAATGCCTTCAGAGACCACCATTTCGTTCTTTAGACTTAATTATCTCATAACAAATTCAGACCCAGTTATCTAGAATAATTTGGATTGATAATAATACCGAGGTATTACGAATATTCACAATTGAACATTAAACATTACGCTTTGGCGCATAAGTCCTAAACATAATGTTCAAACATAACATAATTTTTAGACATCGCTGGCATCACATAATCTAATTTATTTTATTTTTCAAAAGTAGGTTAGAGTGGGTAGAAAGCGTGCTTGAAATTGTTATAAGATCTAAACCAACGTGGCTTTAAATAAAACTGGACAGATCAATTCGATCATCCAAGTTTAACGCAATATGCGCCAGAAAAAGCTCTTTTATAGGATATGTCGCTAAACGTTTAGCAAGGGCACTATTTTTTCTCAATGCTGCAAATTAGAAGACCAACATTCTTCTTATTACTGTCGCATACAGTCACTACGGTAGATACCAGTATCCCCACATTGATCCATTCACGGTGCATTCAGTACGATAGATGCTGGGTTGGGTTCGATTTGGCGCACCTTTGCGAACATCGTAGCCAAAATGACAGGCTCGGCATGCCAGCTCCTGGACGAAAAAAAATATTCAACATTTATTGTAATTGCATACAATATTTAAAAATCATCCTAAAGACATTATAGTGATTGGGGATGTGGTTTAATTTTCAGATCGTCAGGTTTCTCGAAGGCATAAGCTCTGATTGTGCAATGTAGATGGGTACCTCGACTTACTTAGCTGCTTCGCTGTAAAATTGGACATGCAGTTCAGTTGTACGTCTTCTCTGCTTATTGATAACAGGGTGATATCGTCTGCAACTGTCTTTACCGGTGTAAGGTATAAGGGAAACCATCAGTATCAGACGTCACCCCAGCTCACTTAACAAAGGACACATGCCGCCACCAACTACCACCGGTATACGAGCATGTCCTGCCACATGACATCACCAGCTCGCCATGTGATAAATCAGATCAATAAAACCAATTCCGTCAGTTTAAAAAAAGACTCAGAATGTCGAAAGGAAGTAAACAATGATGCTAACGAGAAATGAGCCAAACATATCTCCCTAACGTAACCATTGACTCATCGGTCAGAATTCCATCTATAAACTCTGAGTTGAAACCTGATCCATGATCGTCACAAACTCAGAATATCGAATATAATATCATTCAGCGATCGGTACAGATATCGAACCTGAGAGTAAAATATGACGAGGATAAAGAAAGAAACAAGAACGTGTGTTGCAAACATGCGTATGTATGAGTACGAGTAATGTATGACAAAACCAAAGAGACGTCCTGTGTCTCTTTAAGAGAGTTTCATTACGATCAGTTTATATGGTATATTACCACTTGGTGTAAAATCATTTCGTCAAATCCCCATAAACGTTCCCGCGACACCCCAAATATGGAGAAACTAGATCTATAAAGTTATTATTGGGAAACTAGTTCTTTAAGGGGGTACTATACACCCCTCGATAAATTTGTGTCTATTTTTGCATTTTTCTCAAAAACTAATAACACAGTGGTAACAAAAGTTATGTATAGTATAGGGGCAAGGAATCCAGTTGCTACACTTGAATTTCAGTGACTCAAGGCAAGCGGTACGTTATTTATGATAAGAAAAGAGGTACCGCTAGGATGTACCTCATTTCCTATCATATTATACTGAACCGCTTGTCTTGAGTCACTGAAATTTCAGTGTAGTAATTGGGTTCCTTGCCCCTATACTATACATAACTTTTGTTACCACTGTGTTATTATTTTTTACGAAAAATGCAAAAATAGTCACAAATTTACCACAGGGGTGTAGTACCCCCTTAAAGTTATTCTAAACATGCGGAATAACAGGGATAAGTCATTCACTGTTGTTATCTTTATATGTGGTAAGTCTCTTATCTTCAATTGACGCCCCGGAGACCGAAATAACTTAATACCAATACTTATGACGGTAGAAAGAACACCCAAAACACAATATAAACTCCCCTTAACTATGAACGTTTTAATATAGCTACGATAGCTACGAGTATAAGCTTAATCAGATACCTCATTGTTACGGTGATACTAAAAAAAATGACAGTCAATGATAAGTCTCATAGATCTCTCAAAGTATAAAATCGTAGTATATCATCTCATACAGAGCATTTAGTTGATTCTAAGTAGCATTGCTTTGACCGCTTCATTTGACGGCATTATGTAACTTATTTATGCATTTTTAATAATGTGGATGATGTTTAATTAGTGAGATAATAATATCACGTAATTAGTTATCTTAAGTGCTATTTTAGATTGTCCTATTAAAATCAATGTTATGTTACTGTTATAACTTAA
>NW_027305605.1:0-30000 GCF_039555335.1 Amphiura filiformis
CCATAGACACCAACTAATGTCAATGCATATGTGTCAGTCGCATCTCTGTACCATAGAATCTGTAGGAAAAAAAGCATTTTGAAGGTATTTGGTTATGTGCCGGAATTACCACCTTAATGACCTTTGACCCCAAATCTGTGAGGACCCCATAGGCATCGGCTATAGCCAAGGTCAATGTATAAATCTCATTACTGTACCATGTAATCTGTAGGAGAAGAAGCATTTTTGGTAAAAATCACATTTTTAGCCAAAATTACTCATGCATGACGTTTGACCCCAAAGGGGTCTGGTCAAATGTAAAGGCTGGGGTAGTGGAGCTTGTGCAGGGGACAAAAATGGTTTATTACTGAAAATTTACAGATTTGGCTTAAACATGGAGGAGGGGTCTGTTTTGGGGTCAAAAGGGGTAAAATTCTAAAGTTTGTCCAATTTAAATGAAAATTAGTATATGTGATCTTGATATGATTCAAAATATATTGGAGGTCATTTCAAGGTCACCAGAGGTCAACGAAAGGTCAAAAGGGGTCAAATTACAAAGTTTATTCAATTTGAATAAAAATTAGTATATGTTATGTGGATATGATGCAAAATGTGGTGAAGGTCATTTCAAGGTCATCAGATGTCATTTCAAGGTCACGGCTAGACTTCGCAGCCTTACTAAGGATGCAATATATCTAGTTTCTTCTTCTTCTTCTTCTTAGTCTAGCCGAGCGGCGGCTAGACTCCTGTTTCCCAGTAGTTTCTTTTCTTCTTCTTCTTCTTCTTCTTCTTCTTCTTCTTCTTCTTCTTCTTCTTCTTCTTCTTCTTCTTCTTCTTCTTCTTCTTCTTCTTCTTTATTATTTGACCGATTATGACCAAACTTGGGCACAAGTTCCACTACCCCAGCCTTTACATTTGACATGACCCATTTGGGGTCAAACGTCATGCATGAGTAATTTTGGCTAAAAATGCTTCTTCTCCTACAGATTACATGGTACAGTAATGAGATTTATACATTGACATTGGCTATAGCCGGGGCCTATGGGGTCCTCACAGATTTGGGGTCAAAGGTCATTAAGGTGGTATTTCCGGCACATAACCAAATACCTTCAAAATGCTTCTTTTCCTACAGATTATATGGTACAGAGATGCGACTGACACAAATGCATTGACATTAGTTGGTGTCTATGGGGTCCTCACAGATTTTGAGTTCAAGGTCATACAGGGGACAAAAATGGTTGATTACTGAAAATCACTTTAAAATTCAATATTTTCTGCATATTACGTGCTGTGATCATCCGAATAATGCCAAAAGGGCTCTAGCATTATGTTCATATACGATTGTAATCAGATTTGGCTTAAACATGGAGGAGGGGTCTATTTTGGGGTCAAAAGGGGTAAAATTCTAAAGTTTGTCCGATTGAAATGAAAATTAGTACGTATGAATTGGGTACCCACAATTCATGTGTGAACATACCGTTACTGTCCTATGTTTTTCTTAGCAAATAAAAATTTTTGACGGTTTTTCGTTTTATACCAATTTGACCCCTTTTGACCTTTATCAGTCCCATCTCCGTACCATATAATCTGTAGCATAAGAAGCATTTTGAAGGTATTTGGTTATGTACCGGAAATACCCCCTTAATGACCTTTGACCCCAAATCTGTGAGGACCCCATAGGCCCCGGCTATAGCCAAGGTCAATGTGCAAATCTCAATACTGTACCATGTAATCTGTAGGAGAAGAAGCATTTTTGGTAAAAATCACATTTTTAGCCAAAATTACTCATGCGTGACGCTTGACCCCAAATGGGTCATGTCAAATGTAAAGGCTGGGGTAGTAGAGCTTGTGCGCAAGTTTGGTCATAATCGGTCAAATAATGAAGGAGCTAGAGCAAATGATATCAAATGTTGACAGAAAGAAGAAGAACTAGACTAAGCTGTGGTCTAACCCACGAACACAGCCGTGTTGTTACCCCTAATGACCTTTGACCCCAAAATATATGAAAACGGCCATAGACATTGGCTAATGTCAATGCATGGGTGCATGTGGCACCACTTTGCTATGTTACTTGTGGCAGAAGGGGCATTTTTAAGGTTTTTCGTCCCAGACCGGAAGTGACCCCTAAGTGACATTTGACCCCAAATAAAAAAATACCACGTATGAATTGGGTACCCACAATTCATGTGTGAACATACCGTTACTGTCCTATGTTTTTCTTAGCAAATAAAATTTTTTGACGGTTTTTCGTTTTATACCGGAAGTGACCCGTTAATGTCCTTTGACCCTAAATAAAAAAAATACCACATATACACAGGGTAACCACAATTTATGTGTGAACATACCGTTACTGTCCTATGTTTTTCTTAGCAAATAAAAAATTTTGAAGGTTTTTCGTTTTATACCGGAAGTGACCCCTTAATGACCTTTGACCCCAAATCTGTGAGGACCCCATAGACAATATATTTTGAATCATATCAAGATCACATATACTAATTTTCATCTAAATTGGACAAATATTAGAATTTGACCCCTTTTGACCTTTCGTTGACCTCTGGTGACCTTGAAATGACCTCCAATATATTTTGAATCATATCAAGATCACCTATACTAATTTTCATTTAAATTGGACAAACTTTAGAATTTTACCCTTTTGACCCCAAAACAGACCCTCCTCCATGTTTAAGCCAAATCTGATTACAATCGTATATGAACATAATGCTAGAGCCCTTTTGGCATTATTCTGATGATCACAGCACGTAATATGCAGAAGATATTGAATTTTAAAGTGATTTTCAGTAATCAACCATTTTTGTCCCCTGTTTGACCTTGAACTCAAAATCTGTGAGGACCCCATAGACACCAACTAATGTCAATGCATATGTGTCAGTCGCATCTCTGTACCATAGAATCTGTAGGAAAAGAAGCATTTTGAAGGTATTTGGTTATGTGCCGGAAATACCACCTTAATGACCTTTGACCCCAAATCTGTGAGGACCCCATAGGCATCGGCTATAGCCAAGGTCAATGTATAAATCTCATTACTGTACCATGTAATCTGTAGGAGAAGAAGCATTTTTGGTAAAAATCACATTTTTACCCAAAATTACTCATGCATGACGTTTGACCCCAAATGGGTCATGTCAAATGTAAAGGCTGGGGTAGTGGAGCTTGTGCCCAAGTTTGGTCATAATCGTTCAAATAATAAAGGAGCTAGAGCAAATTATGTTAAATGTTGACAGAAAGAAGAAGAAGAAGAAGAAGAAGAAGAACTAGATATATTGCATCCTTAGTAAGGCTGCGAAGTCTAGCCGTGACCTTGAAATGACATCTGATGACCTTGAAATGACCTTCACCACATTTTGCATCACATCCACATAACATATACTAATTTTCATTCAAATTGAATACACTTTGTAATTTGACCCCTTTTGACCTTTAGTTGACCTCTGGTGACCTTGAAATGACCTCCAATATATTTTGAATCATATCAAGATCACATATACTAATTTTCATCTAAATTGGACAAATATTAGAATTTGACCCCTTTTGACCTTTCGTTGACCTCTGGTGACCTTGAAATGACCTCCAATATATTTTGAATCATATCAAGATCACATATACTAATTGTCATTTAAATTGGACAAACTTTAGAATTTTACCCCTTTTGACCCCAAAACAGACCCCTCCTCCATGTTTAAGCCAAATCTGATTACAATCGTATATGAACATAATGCTAGAGCCCTTTTGGCATTATTCTGATGATCACAGCACGTAATATGCAGAAAATATTGAATTTTAAAGTGATTTTCAGTAATCAACCATTTTTTTCCTCTTTCTGACCTTCAACGCAAAATCTGTTAGTACCCCATAGACACCAACTAATCTCAATGCATATGTGTCAGTCGCATCTCTGTACCATAGAATCTGTAGGAAAAGAAGCATTTTGAAGGTATTTGGTTATGTGCCGGAAATACCCCTTAATGACCTTTGACCCCAAATCTGTGAGGACCCCATAGGCCCCGGCTATAGCCAAGGTCAATGTACAAATCTCATTACTGTACCATGTAATCTGTAGGAGAAGAAGCATTTTGGTAAAAATCACATTTTACCCAAAATTACTCATGCATGACGTTTGACCCCAAATGGGTCATGTCAAATGTAAAAGCTGGGGTAGTGGAGCTTGTGCCCAAGTTTGGTCATAATCGGTCAAATAATAAAGGAGCTAGAGCAAATTATGTTAAATGTTGACAGAAGAAGAAGAAGAACTAGATATATTGCATCCTTAGTAAGGCTGCGAAGTCTAGCCGTGACCTTGGAATGACATCTGATGACCTTGAAATGACCTTCACCACATTTTGCATCATATCCACATAACATATACTAATTTTCATTCAAATTGAATAAACTTTGTAATTTGACCCCTTTGACCTTTAGTTGACCTCTGGTGACCTTGAAATGACCTCCAATATATTTTGAATCATATCAAGATCACATATACTAATTTTCATCTAAATTGGACAAATATTAGAATTTGACCCCTTTTGACCTTTCGTTGACCTCTGGTGACCTTGAAATGACCTCCAATATATTTTGAATCATATCAAGATCACATATACTAATTTTCATTTAAATTGGACAAACTTTAGAATTTTACCCCTTTTGACCCCAAAACAGACCCCTCCTCAATGTTTAAGCCAAATCTGATTACAATCGTATATGAACATAATGCTAGAGCCCTTTTGGCATTATTCTGATGATCACAGCACGTAATATGCAGAAAATATTGAATTTTAAAGTGATTTTCAGTAATCAACCATTTTTGTCCCCTGTTTGACCTTGAACTCAAAATCTGTGAGGACCCCATAGACACCAACTAATGTCAATGCATATGTGTCAGTCGCATCTCTGTACCATAGAATCTGTAGCAAAAGAAGCATTTTGAAGGTATTTGGTTATGTGCCGGAAATACCCCTTAATGACCTTTGACCCCAAATCTGTGAGGACCCCATAGGCCCCGGCTATAGCCAAGGTCAATGTATAAATCTCATTACTGTACCATGTAATCTGTAGGAGAAGAAGCATTTTTGGTAAAAATCACATTTTTAGCCAAAATTACTCATGCATGACGTTTGACCCCAAATGGGTCATGTCAAATGTAAAGGCTGGGGTAGTGGAGCTTGTGCCCAAGTTTGGTCATAATCGGTCAAATAATAAAGGAGCTAGAGCAAATTATGTTAAATGTTGACAGAAAGAAGAAGAAGAAGAAGAAGAAGAAGAAAGAAACTACTGGGAAACAGGAGTCTAGCCGCCGCTCGGCTAGACTAACTAGATATATTGCATCCTTAGTAAGGCTGCGAAGTCTAGCCGTGACCTTGAAATGACATCTGATGACCTTGAAATGACCTTCACCACATTTTGCATCATATCCACATAACATATACTAATTTTCATTCAAATTGAATAAACTTTGTAATTTGACCCCTTTTGACCTTTAGTTGACCTCTGGTGACCTTGAAATGACCTCCAATATATTTTGAATCATATCAAGATCACATATACTAATTTTCATCTAAATTGGACAAATATTAGAATTTGACCCCTTTTGACCTTTCGTTGACCTCTGGTGACCTTGAAATGACCTCCAATATATTTTGAATCATATCAAGATCACATATACTAATTTTCATTTAAATTGGACAAACTTTAGAATTTTACCCCTTTTGACCCCAAAACAGACCCCTCCTCCATGTTTAAGCCAAATCTGATTACAATCGTATATGAACATAATACTAGAGCCCTTTTGGCATTATTCTGATGATCACAGCACGTAATATGCAGAAAATATTGAATTGTAAAGTGATTTTCAGTAATCAACCATTTTGTCCCCTGTTTGACCTTGAACTCAAAATCTGTGAGGACCCCATAGACACCAACTAATGTCAATGCATATGTGTCAGTCGCATCTCTGTACCATAGAATATGTAGCAAAAGAAGCATTTTGAAGGTATTTGGTTATGTGCCGGAAATACCCCCTTAATGACCTTTGACCCCAAATCTGTGAGGACCCCATAGGCCCCGGCTATAGCCAAGGTCAATGTATAAATCTCATTACTGTACCATGTAATCTGTAGGAGAAGAAGCATTTTTGGTAAAAATCACATTTTTAGCCAAAATTACTCATGCATGACGTTTGACCCCAAATGGGTCATGTCAAATGTAAAGGCTGGGGTAGTGGAGCTTGTGCCCAAGTTTGGTCATAATCGGTCAAATAATAAAGGAGCTAGAGCAAATTATGTTAAATGTTGACAGAAAGAAGAAGAAGAAGAAGAAGAAGAAGAAAGAAACTACTGGGAAACAGGAGTCTAGCCGCCGCTCGGCTAGACTAACTAGATATATTGCATCCTTAGTAAGGCTGCGAAGTCTAGCCGTGACCTTGAAATGACATCTGATGACCTTGAAATGACCTTCACCACATTTTGCATCATATCCACATAACATATACTAATTTTCATTCAAATTGAATAAACTTTGTAATTTGACCCCTTTTGACCTTTAGTTGACCTCTGGTGACCTTGAAATGACCTCCAATATATTTTGAATCATATCAAGATCACATATACTAATTTTCATCTAAATTGGACAAATATTAGAATTTGACCCCTTTTGACCTTTCGTTGACCTCTGGTGACCTTGAAATGACCTCCAATATATTTTGAATCATATCAAGAACACATATACTAATTTTCATTTAAATTGGACAAACTTTAGAATTTTACCCCTTTTGACCCCAAAACAGACCCCTCCTCCATGTTTAAGCCAAATCTGATTACAATCGTATATGAACATAATACTAGAGCCCTTTTGGCATTATTCTGATGATCACAGCACGTAATATGCAGAAAATATTGAATTGTAAAGTGATTTTCAGTAATCAACCATTTTTGTCCCCTGTTTGACCTTGAACTCAAAATCTGTGAGGACCCCATAGACACCAACTAATGTCAATGCATATGTGTCAGTCGCATCTCTGTACCATAGAATCTGTAGGAAAAGAAGCATTTTGAAGGTATTTGGTTATGTGCCGGAAATACCACCTTAATGACCTTTGACCCCAAATCTGTGAGGACCCCATAGGCCCCGGCTATAGCCAAGGTAAATGTCCACATCTCGATACTCTACCATGTAATCTGTAGGAGAAGAAGCATTTTTGGTAAAAATCACATTTTTAGCCAAAATTACTCATGCGTGACGTTTGACCCCAAATGGGTCATGTCAAATGTAAAGGCTGGGGTAGTGGAGCTTGTGCCCAAGTTTGGTCATTATTATGTTTTCAGAATCTTGGTCCCTATACTTTGTACAGAGCTGAACAGCCCGATTTTTTCACACACTTGGACGCTATTTATTGAAAACCGGGGCTGTTTTTCACATGCTCATACCCAAATATTTAGCGTGAACATTTTAAATTTTAAACTTCCCGCCAGTGTACGTTTAGCTTAAGGACCACTCGCACGGTTGTTTGATGGGATCATTTATTAATTTTTCAAACAAAACATCATGTATAACCAAATTTTAGGCTTAAACAGCTAAAAGTGATATCGTGCTAATGTATACAGATGCTTTTGAGTCATTCTCAACTTTAATTTCCCCTCTTTCACAAAATTATTCACTTTTAATAGTATTTTTTAAAGCTTTTTTGGATATAAAATGTATCTATTTATGACAAGATAGGTGGCGCTATTTAGATACTAGAAATTACTCTTTCAGGCTTTTAATAAAAATAATTCCTTTTATTTTTTGATGAAATATGTTTATAAAATTAGTTTGTTGCTTGTTTCACCTATTCCACCTGTTTAAAAGGCAGTATTGATTACATACCCCTTGCAAATTAAGAAATATGACTTATGATAAATAGCGCCATCTATAGTTTGCATTTTCTTAATAATGAAGCCAATTCTATATACATCAAACAACCGTGCTCGTATGGGAACCATAAATTACATACATGAGACTATCGTACCGTCCTTGGTACCGTGTGCAAATTATGTTGTTGAAAATGAAAATGATAAAATTGAGCTGTCAGCCAGCCAGCGCAGCGGCGGCGATGGCTCTAGCGACAGAGAATTGTCCAAGGATTTCAGGCAAGAAAATGCAATGTAGCATTTTCTACTTGTTCATATTTGTTGAACAAGAATGGTTTGGTGAATTTCCGTGACAATAGTAAAGTAAGTTGTGAAACCGGCCCAAAATCTCAATGTGAACAGCTTCCGAATTCGGCACCCTCGCCGTTTTTCGGGATAGAAAATGAACCAAAATTATCCAATTTCCTGACAAAACCTGAAGATTTCTACCTGTCAATGGGTTTTTTCGAACTACCATGAATACCAGAAGACTCGACAGGCATGACAGGGTGTGTGGTTACCACAAACAAGTTAGGGTTTTGGATTGAAATGGAAGATAATTGTAAGCTTACATCATGATGATTATGCATGAGATGAACATGTCATATGGTGGTCCAAATTATTATTGAGGAACCGTTTTGCGTGAAATTGAACATGTTGAAGCCTGCACTTTAGTTTGTTTTATATCTGGGGTCCATTTCACTCTGCCAATACCATAGTCGTAACTTTACGAAGCCGAAGGGTTGTTGTTCAGTAGGCAGACGTACCTATCGATCATAAATAATTTTACCGGTACCGTACTTTATTAAATGTATGACTATGTGACAATGCATTGAAACTTGAAAGTTTAATACGATTGATTTCTAATCTTAGACTTAGGAAGTTACCGGGGAAGTTACGAAGAGCTACGAACCGTCGTAAATGTTGGTGTATGAACCCCTGGATGTAAATTGACATAGTAGAGGCCTAGTAGTGTAAGTCTTATACGGAAATTCTACAATCTTGGAAATGAGGCAAAAAATAAAATCCGGAAATGTAGACCTATTTTTTTTTTTTTTTTAATTTGTTTTTTGATTTTTTTTTCAGATTTTATTTCACTGTACGGTACTTTAGACCAGGCTGTAGATGAGCTAGGTGTCACTTGGAGCGTAAACTTATCCCATATGGTTTTTCTAGATCAGAATTTCATGAGGAATAAGAATATCTTGGGTAACAAGCCCCTATCCTGAACAGGATCCCACAAAGGGGGTTCTTTCCCGGGGTCCATTTTAAGGATAAAATATCATAAGTTACGTTTAAACACAATAGTGTAGAGCAAACTCTTATAAATCTCATAATGTACACCCAATTAGTAAATTAAGCCCAACATATTTGAAGTGGTAACAATCTGGAGGGTGGAAGAGTAGTAGGGGGGTCTCTAAAGGACCCCTATTTCCGGGGGGGTCCATTTTAAAGGAAAACATACCCTAAGTTACGCTTAAACACAAAATAATATAAAGTACACGCTTTTTAATGCCAAGATTGAACCCACTTATTTAAATAAGCCTTTTATATTTGATGTGGTAACAATATGGGGGGTGGGGTGTAGAAGGGATGGTCTCTAAATGGCCCCTATTTAAAAACAACACCAGTGAAATTTGCCTAAAGTTTATTCTTTGTTTGGTTTGACCAGATTTTTATGAAGATTAAGTATATCTTGACCAAGAAAGTCAAACTCCTTCATACAAACATCTAGCCACCAACTCCCCACCCCACCCCACCCCACCCCCAAACAGGGGGGGGTGCCATTCAGGCGTTATGAGCATTTTGAGAATATAATGTGTAATAATGTATGATACTGTAATTTCAAATAATTATGATGCAACACATCTTACAACCTAAAATCAAAATTAATGTTGATATGTTATTCCAAAACTCGATGGCAACAATACTGTGTGAGGGGGGGCTGGAAGAGGAAGTCTCTGAAGACCCCATATTTAATAGACGGATGGGGTCTTTAGGGAATCTTATATTATACGGTTCCAAGCATTTGGGTCCGTAATTTGTAGGAAAATACTTCATACCATTATGTTACCCTTTGGTATGAAGAGAAGTAAACCACTTCACTCTTACGACTTCCCAGGATAGTTTCTCTCTTGGACTCCAGCACACTCTGGATAAGGTCAATCAGTCTCGTTTTGTTCTCACCATTGGAGAGGAAACCTGTGAAGTCGCGGGGCAACTTTGATTGGGCTGACCGCACTATTATTTTGGGTGCCGTTCCACGTCTATCTCTCTCAGTTGATATCAAATCAACTGAGAGAGATAGATAGTGTGCTGGAGTCCAAGAGAGAAACTTTCCTGGGAAGTCTTAAGAGTGAAGTGATTTACTTCTCTTCATACCAGAAATGTACTCTCGTGACCAAAGAAGGTACTGCAGAGGTCCGAGAACTTACCACAGAACAAGAAGAAGCTGACACAAAGGTTATCTTGCACGCGCAGCATGTCTTGAGAAATAATGATAGTGGCACAGTCATCATCCGATCTCATTCTGGTGACATAGATATTGCAATCCTAGCGTTATCACACTTCATTGATGATGGTGCAAGAGTTGTACTAGATACAAACACAAGCACATATCACAAGGTTTTTAGAATGAGCGACATAGACCTAACACCAGCAAAGAAGACATCGCTGATAGGATTTCATGCCTTCACAGGCAATGACTACAACTCCTCCTTTTTTTGTAAAGGTAAACAAACTTGTTGGAAGTTACTTGAATGCAAGCCTAAATTCCTGGATACCTTCTCCAATCTTGGGGTGTCTTCTGCTGAAACCCTGGAGGCAGACCTTGAAGAATATGTTGCCTTGCTGTATGGCATAAAGTGTAAAAGCGTCAACGAGGCCCGGTATATACTCTTTGATCGGAAATTTGCCAAACAGAACAAGATCACTGATGTGTCATTGCTACCACCATGCCAGCATACACTGAGACTTCATATTTTGAGATCAAACTTTATCGCTAGAGAATGGCGCTCAGCAGTCCTTTGTAGTTATGAGGCTGGAAACATTGCTGACAATGGATGGACAGAATCACTAGAACTGAGATGGCCTGAGAAGGTTATGCCTGATGATATGCAAGAACTGTTTATAGATCATGATTGTGAAGACTTTGTAGGCAACAGCGATGAAAGCGATACAGAGGATTAAGTAAGCATAATTGGTAGAACTTTAAAGCAAACTTTATAGTACAAACAAGTATTTGTGCCCTATTTGAACCAAAGGGTAACATAATGGTATGAAGTATTTTCCTACAAATTACGGACCCAAATGCTTGGAACCGTATAATATAAGATTCCCCTAAAGACCCCATCCCGTCTATTAAATATGGGGTCTTCAGAGACTTCCTCTTCCAGCCCCCGCCCCCCCCCACAGTATTGTTGCCATCGAGTTTTGGAATAACATATCAACATAATTTTGATTTTAGGTTGTAAGATGTGTTGCATCATAATTATTTGAAATTACAGTATCATACATTATTACACATTATATTCTCAAAATGCTCATAACGCCTGAATGGCACCCCCCTGTTTGGGGGTGGGGTGGGTGGGGTGGGAGTTGGTGGCTAGATGTTTGTATGAAGGAGTTTGACTTTCTTGGTCAAGATATACTTAATCTTCATAAAAATCTGGTCATACCAAACAAAGAATAAACTTTAGGCAAATTTCACTGGTGTTGTTTTTAAATAGGGGCCATTTAGAGACCACCCTTCTACACCCCACCCCCCATATTGTTACCACATCAAATATAAAAGGCTTATTTAAATAAGTGGGTTCAATCTTGGCATTAAAAAGAGTGTACTTTATATTATTTTGTGTTTAAGCGTAACTTAGGGTATGTTTTCCTTTAAAATGGACCCCCCCGGAAATAGGGGTCCTTTAGAGACCCCCTACTACTCTTCCACCCTCCAGATTGTTACCGCATCAAATATGTTGGGCTTAATTTACTAATTGGGTGTACATTATGAGATTTATAAGAGTTTGCTCTACACTATTGTGTTTAAACGTAACTTATGATATGTTATCCTTAAAAAAAGGACCCCCCGGAAAGAACCCCCCCTTTTGTGGGAGCCTGTTCAGGATAGGGGCTTGTTACCCAAGATATTCTTAGTCCTCATGAAATTCTTATCTAGAAAAACCATATGGGATAAGTTTACGCTCCAAGTGACACCTAGCTCATCTACAGCCTGGTCTACTTGATTTTGACTCAAAAAAAAAATAATTATGTAAGATTCTGAAAACATAATAATGATAAAATTGGATGTTTTTTTTTACTTTATACTACAAATTAATTGGTCTCTCTATGAGTTTTAAAATATTTGACTCGACTACGTCTCGTCCAATATTTTAAAACTCATAGCTCGACCAATTGTTGTAGTATTGGGTTCAAACCATCCAATTTTATATCATAATCGGTCAAATAATAAAGGAGCTAGAGCAAATTATGTTAAATGTTGACAGAAAGAAGAAGAAGAAGAAGAAGAAGAAAGAAACTACTGGGATTCAAGAGTCTAGCCGCCGCTCGGCTAGACTAATAAATGATTGGAACGTTCTGATAATAATAAGGCTGATAGCACATGCGCCGATGACTGAATACTGAGAAGCCTACTGAGAAAAGTAGTAGGGGAATACAAGTGTATAAAGTGACTTGCCGGAATCATTGCATGGTGAACGGAATTGCTTCAGGGCTTGGTAATAATCCTTAGAAAGCCTATTTAATATTATGTAATGTATAGTGAAGAATGAAAAGGATTAGAACCATAGTGTTGCTTTATCGTAGCAGTTGCCTATTCGCCGAATACACAGTCATAGTGGGTGATTAGAAAAGGTCGGGGACTCTATAAAATGATGATAAAATCTGTTTGGGCGTTCGCCGGCGCGGCAAATTCGGGATAAATCCTGGCAACTCATCTGGCACACATCAACTCGCCATCATGTTGTTTTCGTGTCAGATGGACGGTGAAGAATAACACATAATTCCTATGACCGGTATAGGCTCTTATCGCGTGACTGATAGCCGATGCAGAGACTGCAGTAATTAAAAAGACCAAAATGACCCACTTAATGACGGTTGATCTAAAATCTGTGAAGACCCCCTAAACTACATTAGTCAATAAACAGTTTGAGTAAATTTCGTGGAATTCTGTCAACTGCTCTAGGAGAAGAAGGGAATTGCGCTTAATTGAAAAAGCGTGAAGAGATACAAGAGTCTAGTCGGCTAGGATAAAGGTGCGATGATGGTTATTTAGCGCGTTAGCGCTGCTCACTAGCAAAATTGCAAATTGCGCGGTATTTGCAATTTTCTGTTTTTTCCACGCTAATAGCGCTAATATCGCCGATAGCGTGATAATAGCAAACCTCTGCTATTTCGTGCTAATTGTGGTGAACCAATTGCGCGCTATTACCAAAAGTGCTAAAACTGTTCTCGGCAAGGTAAGCGATATTAGCGCTAATATCGTTAATAGCGGCCATTAGCGTAATGCGCGCTATTAGCGCTATTAGCGTGAGTCGTGCTATTTTCATCACTAACGCTATTAGCACTCATTAGCATATCACTTGCAAAAGTTCTAAAAATGCTCTCAATCGCGCATGGTGTGCTACTAGCGCTATTAGCGCTAATAGCACTCATTTGCGTGAGATGCGCTATTAGCGCTAATAGCGTAAGGCGTGCTATTAGCGCTATTAACGCTAATAGCGTAGTGTGTGCTAATAGCGATTTAGCGCTCATTAGTGTATCGTTTGCAAATTTGAAAATTGATCATTTTCTACGGATGGTAGGTGCTATTAGCGCTATTAGCGCTAATAGCGCTAATAGCACTCATTAGCGTGGGATGCGCTATTAGCGCAAATAGCGTAAGGTGTGCTAATAGCGCTATTAGCGCAAATACCGACAGGTATGCTAATAACGATATTACAACTCATTGTATTATGTGCCAAATTCTTCATTTTCTGCGAATGGTAGACGCTATAGCGCTAATAGCACTCATTAGCACGAGGTGCGCTATTAGCGCTAATAGCGTAAGGTGTGCTACTAGCACTATTAGCGCTAAGAGCGTAGTGTGTGCTAATAGCGATTTTGCGCTCATTATTGTATCGTTTGCAAATTTGAAAATTGATCATTTTCTACGGATGGTAGGTGCTATTAGCGCTAATAGCGCTAATAGCACTCATTAGCGTGGGATGCGCTATTAGCGCTAATAGCGTAAGGCGTGCTAATAGCGCTATTAGCGCAAATACCGACAGGTATGCTAATAACGATATTACAACTCATTGTATTATGTGCCAAATTGTTCATTTTCTGCAAATGGTAGACGCTATTAGCGCTAATAGCGCTAATAGCACTCATTAGCGTGGGATGCGCTATTAGCGCTAATAGCGTAAGGTGTGCTAATAGCGCTATTAGCGCAAATACCGACAGGTATGCTAATAACGATATTACAACTCATTGTATTATGTGCCAAATTCTTCATTTTCTGCGAATGGTAGACGCTATAGCGCTAATAGCACTCATTAGCACGAGGTGCGCTATTAGCGCTAATAGCGTAAGGTGTGCTACTAGCACTATTAGCGCTAAGAGCGTAGTGTGTGCTAATAGCGATTTAGCGCTCATTATTGTATCGTTTGCAAATTTGAAAATTGATCATTTTCTACGGATGGTAGGTGCTATTAGCGCTAATAGCACTCATTAGCGTGGGATGCGCTATTAGCGCTAATAGCGTAAGGCGTGCTAATAGCGCTATTAGCGCAAATACCGACAGGTATGCTAATAACGATATTACAACTCATTGTATTATGTGCCAAATTGTTCATTTTCTGCAAATGGTAGACGCTATTAGCGCTAATAGCACTAATAGCACTCATTAGCGCGAGGTGCGCTATTAGCGCTAATAGCGTAAGGCGTGCTACTAGTGCTATTAGCGCTAATAGCGTAGTGTGTGCTAATACCGATATTAGCGCTCATTAGTGTATCGTTTGCAAATTTTAAAATTGACCATTTTCTACGGATGGTAGGTGCTATTAGCGCTATTAGCGCTAATAGCGCTAATAGCACTCATTAGCGTGAGATGTGCTATTAGCGCTAATAGCGTAAGGCGTGCTATTAGCGCTATTAGCGCTAATACCGACAGGTATGCTAATAACGATTTTACAACTCATTGTATTATGTGCCAAATTGTTCATTTTCTGCAAATGGTAGACGCTATTAGCGCTAATAGCACTAATAGCGCTAATAGCACTCATTAGCGCGAGGTGCGCAATTAGCGCTAATAGCGTAGTGTGTGCTAATAGCGATATTAGCGCTCATTAGTATATCGTTTGCAAAATTTAAAATTTATCATTTTCTACGGATGGTAGGTGCTATTAGCGCTATTAGCGCTAATAGCACTCATTAGCGTGAGATGCGCTATTAGCGCTAATCGCGTAAGGCGTGCTATTAGCGCTATTGAGCGCTAAACACTTCAAGTGAGTTCCAAAATAAAAGGGCCCCGCAGGGCAACAAAGCTAGTGTGACCGCTGTCCCTACCATCAACAAAAATCACCACAGGGCCGGCAGGCCTGAGGCCGGAGACTCCCATACGACAACTTAACACTCCAAGTGAGTTCCAATATAAAAGGGCCCCGCAGGGCAACAAAGCTAGTGTGACCAATGTCCCCACCATTAACAAAAAACATCAAGGCCGCATGGCCAGCAGGCCCGAGGCCAGAGACTCCCATACGACAACTTAAAACTCCAAGTGAGTTCCAATATAAATGGGCCCCGCAGGGCAAGAAACTTAGTGTGATTGCTGTCCCCAACATCAACAAAAAACATCAAGGCCGCAGGGCCGGCAGGCCCGAGGCCGGTGACTCCCATACGACAACTAAACACTCCAAGCGAGTTCCAATATAAAAGGGCCCCGCAGGGCAAGAAATTTAATGTGACCGCTGTCCCCAACATCAACAAAAAACATTAAGGCTGCAGGGCCGGCAGGCCTGAGGCCGGTGACTCCACACGACAACTAAACACTCCAAGTGAGTTCCAATATAAAAGGGCCCCGCAGTGCAAGAAAGCTAGTGCGACCGCAGTCCCCACCATCAACAAAAATATTAAGGCCGCAGGTCCGGCAGGGCCGAGGCCGGAGACTCGCATACGATAACTAAACACTCCAAGTGAGTTCCAATATAAAAGGGCCCCGCAGGGCAAGAAATTTTGTGTGAGCGCTGTCCCCACCATCAGCAAAAACATCAAGGCCGCAGGGCCGGCAGGCCTGAGGCCGGTGACTCCCATACGACAACTAAACACTCCAAGTGAGTTCCAATATAAACGGGCCCGCAGGGCAAGAAAGCTAGTGTAACCGCTGTCCCCACCATCAACAAAAAACATCAAGGCCGCAGGGCCGACAGGCCCGAGGCCGGAGACTCCCATACGACAACTAAACACTCCAAGTGAGTTCAAATATAAAATTGCCCCAGGGCAAGAAACTTAGTATGACCGCTGTCCCCACCATCAGCAACACACATCAAGGCCGCAGGGCCGGCAGGCCTGAGGCCGGTGACTCCCATACGACAACTAAACACTCCAAGTGAGTTCCAATGTAAAAGGGCCTCGCAGGGCAACAAAGCTAGTGTGACCGCTGTCCCCACCATCAACAAAAAACATCAAGGCCGCAGGGCCGGCAGGCCCGAGGCCGGTGACTCCCATGACTCCCGGTGACTCCCATACTCCCATACGCCAGAGACTCCCATACGACAACTTAAAACTCCAAGTGAGTTCCAATATAAATGGGCCCCGCAGGGCAAGAAACTTAGTGTGATTGCTGTCCCCAACATCAACAAAAAACATCAAGGCCGCAGGGCCGGCAGGCCCGAGGCCGGTGACTCCCATACGACAACTAAACACTCCAAGCGAGTTCCAATATAAAAGGGCCCCGCAGGGCAAGAAATTTAATGTGACCGCTGTCCCCAACATCAACAAAAAACATTAAGGCTGCAGGGCCGGCAGGCCTGAGGCCGGAGACTCCCAAAGATCGGCAGAGCGCTCCAAGGGAGTTCCAATATAAAAGGGCCCCGCAGTGCAAGAAAGCTAGTGCGACCGCAGTCCCCACCATCAACAAAAATATTAAGGCCGCAGGTCCGGCAGGGCCGAGGCCGGAGACTCGCATACGATAACTAAACACTCCAAGTGAGTTCCAATATAAAAGGGCCCCGCAGGGCAAGAAATTTTGTGTGAGCGCTGTCCCCACCATCAGCAAAAAACATCAAGGCCGCAGGGCCGGCAGGCCTGAGGCCGGTGACTCCCATACGACAACTAAACACTCCAAGTGAGTTCCAATATAAACGGGCCCCGCAGGGCAAGAAAGCTAGTGTAACCGCTGTCCCCACCATCAACAAAAACATCAAGGCCGCAGGGCCGACAGGCCCGAGGCCGGAGACTCCCATACGACAACTAAACACTCCAAGTGAGTTCAAATATAAAATTGCCCCGCAGGGCAAGAAACTTAGTATGACCGCTGTCCCCACCATCAGCAACACACATCAAGGCCGCAGGGCCGGCAGGCCCGAGGCCGGTGACTCCCATACGACAACTAAACACTCCAAGTGAGTTCCAATGTAAAAGGGCCTCGCAGGGCAACAAAGCTAGTGTGACCGCTGTCCCCACCATCAACAAAAAAACATCAAGGCCGCAGGGCCGACAGGCCCGAGGCCGGAGACTCCCATACGACAACTAAACACTCCAAGTGAGTTCAAATATAAAAGGGCCCCTGCAGGGCAAGAAACTTAGTATGACCGCTGTCCCCACCATCAGCAACAAACATCAAGGCCGCAGGGCCGGCAGGCCCGAGGCCGGTGACTCCCATACGACAACTAAACACTCCAAGTGAGTTCCAATGTAAAAGGGCCCCGCAGGGCAACAAAGCTAATGTGACCGCTGTCCCCACCATCAACAAAAAACATCAAGGCCGCAGGACCGGCAGGCCCGAGGCCAGAGATTCCCATACGACAACTAAACACTCCAAGTGAGTTCAAATATAAAAGGGCCCCGCAGGGCAAGAAACTTAGTATGACCGCTGTCCCCGCCATCAGCAACAAACATCAAGGCCGCAGGGCCGGCAGGCCCGAGGCCGGTGACTCCCATACGACAACTAAACACTCCAAGTGAGTTCCAATGTAAAAGGGCCCCGCAGGGCAACAAAGCTAGTGTGACCGCTGTCCCCACGGCTGTTTGATGTATATAGAATTGGCTTCATTATTAACTAAATGCAAACTATAGATGGCGCTATTTATCCTAAATCATATTTCTTTATTTGTAAGGGTTAGGTGATTAATACCGCCATTAAAACAGCTGGAATAGGTGAAATAAGCAACAAGGAAATTTTATAAAAATATTTTATCAAACAATAAAAGAAATTACTTATATTAAAAGCTTGAAAGGGTAATTTTCAGTAATTAAATAGCGCCACCAATTTTGGCAGTAATAGATACCTTTTATATCAGAAAAAGCTTTCAAAAAAATACTATAAAAGTGAATAATTTTGTAAAAGAGGGGTAATTGAAGTTGAGAACGACTCAAAAGCATCTGTTTACATTAGCACGATATCACTTTTAGCTGTTTAAGCCTAAAATTTGGTTATACATGATAATTTTGTTTGAAAATCTATTAAATGATCCCATCAAACAACTGTGCCCCACCATCAACAAAAAACATCAAGGCCGCAGGACCGGCAGGCCCGAGGCCAGATACTCCCATACGACAACTAAACACTCCAAGTGCCGCAGGGCCGGCAGGCCCGAGGCCGGTGACTCCCATACGACAACTAAACACTCCAAGTGAGTTCCAATATAAAAGGGCCCCGCAGGGCAAGAAATTTAATGTGACCGCTGTCCCCAACATCAACAAAAAACATTAAGGCTGCAGGTACCGGTGACTCCCATACGACAACTAAACACTCCAAGTGAGTTCCAATATAAAAGGGCCCCGCAGTGCAAGAAAGCTAGTGCGACCGCTGTCCCCACCATCATCAAAAATATTAAGGCCGCAGGTCCGACAGGGCCGAGGCCGGAGACTCCCATACGATAACTAAACACTCCAAGTGAGTTCCAATATAAAAGGGCCCCGCAGGGCAAGAAATTTTGTGTGAGCGCTGTCCCCACCATCAGCAAAAAACATCAAGGCCGCAGGGCCGGCAGGCCCGAGGCCGGTGGCTCCCATACGACAACTAAACACTCCAAGTGAGTTCCAATATAAACGGGCCCCGCAGGGCAAGAAAGCTAGTGTAACCGCTGTCCCCAGCATCAACAAAAAACATCAAGGCCGCAGGGCCGACAGGCCCGAGGCCGGATACTCCCATACGACAACTAAACACTCCAAGTGAGTTCAAATATAAAAGGGCCCCGCAGGGCAAGAAACTTAGTAAGACCGCTGTCCCCACCATCAGCAACAAACATCAAGGCCGCAGGGCCGGCAGGCCCGAGGCCGGTGACTCTCATACGACAACTAAACACTCCAAGTGAGTTCCAATGTAAAAGGGCCCCGCAGGGCAACAAAGCTAGTGTGACCGCTGTCCCCACCATCAACAAAAAACATCAAGGCCGCAGGACCGGCAGGCCCGAGGCCAGAGATTCCCATACGACAACTAAACACTCCAAGTGAGTTCAACTATAAAAGGGCCCCGCAGGGCAAGAAACTTAGTATGACCGCTGTCCCCTCCATCAGCAAAAAGCATCAAGCCCGCAGGACCCGCAGGCCCGAGGCCGGTCACTCCCAAACGACCACTAAACACTCCAAGTGAGTTAAAATATCAAAGGGCCCCGCAGGGCAACAAAGCTAGTGTGACCGCTGTCCCCACCATCAACAACAAACATCAAGGCCGCAGGGCCGGGAGGCCCGAAGCCGGTGACTCCCATACGACAACTAAACACTCCAAGTGAGTTCCAATATAAAAGGGCCCTGCAGGCCAAGAAAGCTAGTGAGACCTCTGTCCCCACCATCAAAAAAAAAACATCAAGGCCGCAGGGCCGGCAGGCCTGAGGCCGGAGACTCCATACGACAACTAAACACTCCAAGTGAGTTCAAATATAAAAGGGCCCCGCAGGGCAAAAACTTAGTGGGACCGCTTTCCCCACCATCATCAACAAACATCATCAAGGCCGCAGGGCCGGCAGGCCTGAGGCCGGTGACTCCATACGACAACTAAACACTCCAAGTGAGTTCCAATATAAAAGGGCCCCGCAGGGCAAGAAAGCTCCGCTGTCCCCACCATCAACAAAAATATTAGGACCGCAGGGCCGGCAGACCTGAGGCCGGAGACTCCCATACGACAACTTAACACTCCAAGTGAGTTCCAATATAAAGGGGCCACGCAGGGCAACAAGGCTTGTGTGACCGCTGTCCCCACCATCAACAAAAAACATCAAGGCCGCAGGACCGGCAGGCCCGAGGCCAGATACTCCCATACGACAACTAAACACTCCAAGTGAGTTCAAATATAAAAAGGCCCCGCAGGGCAAGAAACTTAGTATGACCGCTGTCCCCGCCATCAGCAACAAACATCAAGGCCGCAAGGCCGGCAAGCCCGAGGACGATGACTCCATACGACAACTAAACACTCCAAGTGAGTTATAATGTAAAAGGGCCCCGCAGGGCAACAAAGCTAGTGTGACCGCTGTCCCCACCATCAACAAAAAACATCAAGGCCGCAGGACCGGCAGGCCCGAGGCCAGATACTCCCATACGACAACTAAACACTCCAAGTGAGTTCAAATATAAAAGGGCCCTGCAGGGCAAGAAACTTAGTATGACCGCTGTCCCCGCCATCAGCAACAAACATCAAGGCCGCAGGGCCGGCAGGCCTGAGGCCGGTGACTCCATACGACAACTAAACACTCCAAGTGAGTTCCAATATAAAAGGGCCCCGCAGGGCAACAAAGTTAGTGTGACCGCTGTCCCCACCATCAACAACAAACATCAAGGCCGCAGGGCCTGCAGGCCCGAAGCCGGTGACTCCCATACGACAACTAAACACTCCAAGTGAGTTCCAATATAAAAAGGGCCCTGCAGGCCAAGAAAGCTAGTGAGACCTCTGTCCCCACCATCAACAAAAACATCAAGGCCGCAGGGCCGGCAGGCCCGAGGCCGGAGACTCCCATACGACAACTAAAACACTCCAAGTGAGATCAAATATAAAAGGGCCCCGCAGGGCAAAAAACTTAGTGTGACCGCTGTCCCCACCATCATCAACAAACATCATCAAGGCCGCAGGGCCGGCAGGCCCGAGGCCGGTGACTCCCATACGACAACTAAACACTCCAAGTGAGTTCCAATATAAAAGGGCCCGCAGGGCAAGAAACCTCCGCTGTCCCCACCATCAACAAAAATATTAGGACCGCAGGGCCGGCAGGCCTGAGGCCAGAGATTCCCATACGACAACTAAACACTCCAAGTGAGTTCAACTATAAAAGGGCCCCGCAGGGTAAGAAACTTAGTATGACCGCTGTCCCCGCCATCAGCAACAAACATCAAGGCCGCAGGGCCGGCAGGCCTGAGGCCGGTGACTCCATACGACAACTAAACACTCCAAGTGAGTTAAAATATCAAAGGGCCCCGCAGGGCAACAAAGCTAGTGTGACCGCTGTCCCCACCATCAACAACAAACATCAAGGCCGCAGGGCCGGGAGGCCCGAAGCCGGTGACTCCCATACGACAACTAAACACTCCAAGTGAGTTCCAATATAAAAGGGCCCCGCAGGCCAAGAAAGCTAGTGAGACCTCTGTCCCCACCATCAAAAAAAACATCAAGGCCGCAGGGCCGGCAGGCCCGAGGCCGGAGACTCCCATACGACAACTAAACACTCCAAGTGAGTTCAAATATAAAAGGGCCCCGCAGGGCAAAAACTTAGTGGGACCGCTTTCCCCACCATCATCAACAAACATCATCAAGGCCGCAGGGCCGGCAGGCCTGAGGCCGGTGACCCCCATACGACACCTAAACACTCCAGTGAGTTCCAATATAAAAGGGCCCCGCAGGGCAAGAAAGCTCCGCTGTCCCCACCATCAACACAAATATTAGGACCGCAGGGCCGGCAGACCTGAGGCCGGAGACTCCCATACGACAACTTAACACTCCAAGTGAGTTCCAATATAAAGGGGCCACGCAGGGCAACAAGGCTTGTGTGACCGCTGTCCCCACCATCAACAAAAAACATCAAGGCCGCAGGACCGGCAGGCCTGAGGCCAGATACTCCCATACGACAACTAAACACTCCAAGTGAGTTCAAATATAAAAAGGCCCCGCAGCAGGGCAAGAAACTTAGTATGACCGCTGTCCCCGCCATCAGCAACAAACATCCAGGCCGCACGGCCCGCAGGCCCGAGGCCGGTGACACCCATACGACAACTAAACACTCCAAGTGAGTTATAATGTAAAAGGGCCCCGCAGGGCAACAAAGCTAGTGTGACCGCTGTCCCCACCATCAACAAAAACATCAAGGCCGCAGGACCGGCAGGCCCGAGGCCAGATACTCCCATACGACAACTAAACACTCCAAGTGAGTTCAAATATAAAAGGGCCCCGCAGGGCAAGAAACTTAGTACCTGACCGCTGTCCCCGCCATCAGCAACAAACATCAAGGCCGCAGGGCCGGCAGGCCCGAGGCCGGTGACTCCCATACGACAACTAAACACTCCAAGTGAGTTCCAATATAAAAGGGCCCCGCAGGGCAACAAAGTTAGTGTGACCGCTGTCCCCACCATCAACAACAAACATCAAGGCCGCAGGGCCTGCAGGCCCGAAGCCGGTGACTCCCATACGACAACTAAACACTCCAAGTGAGTTCCAATATAAAAGGGCCCCGCAGTGCAAGAAAGCTAGTGCGACCGCTGTCCCCACCATCATCAAAAATATTAAGGCCGCAGGTCCGGCAGGGTCGAGGCCGGAGACTCCCATACGATAACTAAACACTCCAAGTGAGTTCCAATATAAAAGGGCCCCGCAGGGCAAGAAATTTTGTGTGAGCGCTGTCCCCACCATCAGCAAAAACATCAAGGCCGCAGGGCCGGCAGGCCTGAGGCCGGTGACTCCATACGACAACTAAACACTCCAAGTGAGTTCCAATATAAACGGACCCCGCAGGGCAAGAAAGCTAGTGTAACCGCTGTCCCCACCATCAACAAAAAACATCAAGGCCGCAGGGCCGACAGGCCCGAGGCCGGATACTCCCATACGACAACTAAACACTCCAAGTGAGTTCAAATATAAAAGGGCCCCGCAGGGCAAGAAACTTAGTATGACCGCTGTCCCCACCATCAGCAACAAACATCAAGGCCGCAGGGCCGGCAGGCCCGAGGCCGGTGACTCCCATACGACAACTAAACACTCCAAGTGAGTTCCAATGTAAAAGGGCCCCGCAGGGCAACAAAGCTAGTGTGACCGCTGTCCCCACCATCAACAAAAAACATCAAGGCCGCAGGACCGGCAGGCCCGAGGCCAGAGATTCCCATACGACAACTAAACACTCCAAGTGAGTTCAAATATAAAAGGGCCCCGCAGGGCAAGAAACTTAGTATGACCGCTGTCCCCGCCATCAGCAACAAACTTCAATGCCGCGGCGACGGCCGGGATCTACACTGTTTCCCTACACGGCAACTAAACACTGCAAGTGAGTTCCAATATAAAAGGGCCCCGCAGGGCAACAAAGCTAGTGTGACCGCTGTCCCCACCATCAACAACAAACATCAAGGCCGCAGGGCCTGCAGGCCCGAAGCCGGTGACTCCCATACGACAACTAAACACTCCAAGTGAGTTCCAATATAAAAGGGCCCCGCAGGCCAAGAAAGCTAGTGAGACCTCTGTCCCCACCATCAACAAAAAACATCAAGGCCGCAGGGCCGGCAGGCCCGAGGCCGGAGACTCCCATACGACAACTAAAACACTCCAAGTGAGGTCAAATATAAAAGGGCCCCGCAGGGCAAAAACTTAGTGTGACCGCTGTCCCCACCATCATCAACAAACATCATCCAGGCCGCAGGGCCGGCAGGCCCGAGGCAGGTGACACCCATACGACAACTAAACACTCCAAGTGAGTTCCAATATAAAAGGGCCCCTGCAGGGCAAGAAAGCTCCGCTGTCCCCACCATCAACAAAAATATTAGGACCGCAGGGCCGGCAGGCCTGAGGCCGGAGACTCCCATACGACAACTTAACACTCCAAGTGAGTTCCAATATAAAGGGGCCACGCAGGGCAACAAGGCTTGTGTGACCGCTGTCCCCACGATCAACAAAAAACATCAAGGCCGCAGGACCGGCAGGCCCGAGGCCAGATACTCCCATACGACAACTAAACACTCCAAGTGAGTTCAAATATAAAAAGGCCCCGCAGGGCAAGAAACTTAGTATGACCGCTGTCCCCGCCATCAGCAACAAACATCAAGGCCGCAGGACCGGCAGGCCTGAGGCCGGTGACTCCCATACGACAACTAAACACTCCAAGTGAGTTCCAATGTAAAAGGGCCCCGCAGGGCAACAAAGCTAGTGTGACCGCTGTCCCCACCATCAACAAAAAACATCAAGGCCGCAGGACCGGCAGGCCCGAGGCCAGATACTCCCATACGACAACTAAACACTCCAAGTGCCGCAGGGCCGGCAGGCCCGAGGCCGGTGACTCCCATACGACAACTAAACACTCCAAGTGAGTTCCAATATAAAAGGGCCCCGCAGGGCAAGAAATTTAATGTGACCGCTGTCCCCAACATCAACAAAAAACATTAAGGCTGCAGGGCCGGCATGCCCGAGGCCGGTGACTCCCATACGACAACTAAACACTCCAAGTGAGTTCCAATATAAAAGGGCCCCGCAGTGCAAGAAAGCTAGTGCGACCGCTGTCCCCACCATCATCAAAAATATTAAGGCCGCAGGTCCGGCAGGGCCGAGGCCGGAGACTCCCATACGATAACTAAACACTCCAAGTGAGTTCCAATATAAAAGGGCCCCGCAGGGCAAGAAATTTTGTGTGAGCGCTGTCCCCACCATCAGCAAAAACATCAAGGCCGCAGGGCCGGCAGGCCTGAGGCCGGTGACTCCATACGACAACTAAACACTCCAAGTGAGTTCCAATATAAACGGGCCCCCGCAGGGCAAGAAAGCTAGTGTAACCGCTGTCCCCAGCATCAACAAAAAACATCAAGGCCGCAGGGCCGACAGGCCCGAGGCCGGATACTCCCATACGACAACTAAACACTCCAAGTGAGTTCAAATATAAAAGGGCCCCGCAGGGCAAGAAACTTAGTATGACCGCTGTCCCCACCATCAGCAACAAACATCAAGGCCACAGGGCCGGTGACTCCCATACGACAACTAAACACTCCAAGTGAGTTCCAATGTAAAAGGGCCCCGCAGGGCAACAAAGCTAGTGTGACCGCTGTCCCCACCATCAACAAAAAACATCAAGGCCGCAGGACCGGCAGGCCCGAGGCCAGAGATTCCCATACGACAACTAAACACTCCAAGTGAGTTCAAATATAAAAGGGCCCCGCAGGGCAAGAACCTTAGTATGACCGCTGTCCCCGCCATCAGCAACAAACATCAAGGCCGCAGGGCCGGCAGGCCCGATGCCGGTCGACTCCCCATACGACTACTAAACACTCCAAGTGAGTTAAAATATAAAAGGGCCCCGCAGGGCAAGAAAGCTAGTGTGACCGCTGTCCCCACCATCAACAACAAACATCAAGGCCGCAGGGCCGGCAGGCCCGAAGCCGGTGACTCCCATACGACAACTAAACACTCCAAGTGAGTTCAAATATAAAAGGGCCCCGCAGGGCAAGAAACTTAGTATGACCGCTGTCCCCACCATCAGCAACAAACATCAAGGCCGCAGGGCCGGCAGGCCAGAGGCCGGTGACTCCCATACGACAACTAAACACTCCAAGTGAGTTCCAATGTAAAAGGGCCCCGCAGGGCAACAAAGCTAGTGTGACCGCTGTCCCCACCCACGGTTGTTTGATATATATAGAATTGGCTTCATTATTAAGCAAATGTAAACTATAGATGGCGCTATTTATCCTAAATCATATTTCTTTATATGCAAGAGTTAGGTGATTAATACTGCCTTTAAAACAGCTGGAACAGGTGAAACAAGCAAGAAGGAAATTTTATAAACATATTTTATCAAACAATAAAAGGAATTATTTGTATTAAAAGCTTGAAAGAGTAATTTCCAGTAACTAAATAGCGCCACCAATTTTGTCATTAATAGATACATTTTATATCCGAAAAAGCTTTAAAAGATACTATAAAAGTGAATAATTTTGTAAAAGAGGGGAAATTAAAGTTGAGAATGACTTAAAAGCATCTGTATATATTAGCATGATATCACTTTTAGCTAATTAAGCCTAAAATTTGGTTGTACATGATGTTTTGTTTGAAAAATTAATAAATGATCCCATCAAACAACCGTGCACCATCAACAAAAAACATCAAGGCCGCAGGACCGGCAGGCCCGAGGCCAGAGATTCCCATACGACAACTAAACACTCCAAGTGAGTTCAAATATAAAAGGGCCCCGCAAGGCAACAAACCTAGTGTGACCGCTGTCCCCGCCATCAGCAACAAACATCAAGGCCGCAGGGCCGGCAGGCCTGAGGCCGGTGACTCCATACGACAACTAAACACTCCAAGTGAGTTCCAATATAAAAGGGCCCCGCAGGGCAACAAAGCTAGTGTGACCGCTGTCCCCACCATCAACAACAAACATCAAGGCCGCAGGGCCTGCAGGCCCGAAGCCGGTGACTCCCATACGACAACTAAACACTCCAGAGTGAGTTCCAATATAAAAGGGCCCCGCAGGCCAAGAAAGCTAGTGAGACCTCTGTCCCCACCATCAACAAAAAAACATCAAGGCCGCAGGGCCGGCAGGCCCGAGGCCGGAGACTCCCATACGACAACTAAAACACTCCAAGTGAGGTCAAATATAAAAGGGCCCCGCAGGGCAAAAACTTAGTGTGACCGCTGTCCCCACCATCATCAACAAACATCATCAAGGCCGCAGGGCCGGCAGGCCTGAGGCCGGTGACTCCCATACGACAACTAAACACTCCAAGTGAGTTCCAATATAAAAGGGCCCTGCAGGGCAAAAAGCTCCGCTGTCCCCACCATCAACAAAAATATTAGGACCGCAGGGCCGGCAGGCCTGAGGCCGGAGACTCCCATACGACAACTTAACACTCCAAGTGAGTTCCAATATAAAGGGGCCACGCAGGGCAACAAGGCTTGTGTGACCGCTGTCCCCACGATCAACACAAAACATCAAGGCCGCAGGACCGGCAGGCCCGAGGCCAGATACTCCCATACGACAACTAAACACTCCAAGTGAGTTGAAATATAAAAAGGCCCCGCAGGGCAAGAAACTTAGTATGACCGCTGTCCCCGCCATCAGCAACAAACATCAAGGCCGCAGGGCCGGCAGGCCCGAGGCCGGTGACTCCCATACGACAACTAAACACTCCAAGTGAGTTCCAATGTAAAAGGGCCCCGCAGGGCAACAAAGCTAGTGTGACCGCTGTCCCCACCATCAACAACAAACATCAAGGCCGCAGGACCGGCAGGCCCGGGGCCAGATGCGCCCATACGACAACTAAACACTCCAAGTGCCGCAGGGCCGGCAGGCCTGAGGCCGGTGACTCCATACGACAACTAAACACCCAAGTGAGTTCCAATATAAAAGGGCCCCGCAGGGCAAGAAATTTAATGTGACCGCTGTCCCCAACATCAACAAAAAACATTAAGGCTGCAGGGCCGGCATAGGCCGGTGACTCCCATACGACAACTAAACACTCCAAGTGAGTTCCAATATAAAAGGGCCCCGCAGTGCAAGAAAGCTAGTGCGACCGCTGTCCCCACCATCATCAAAAATATTAAGGCCGCAGGTCCGGCAGGGCCGAGGCCGGAGACTCCCATACGACAACTAAACACCCAAGTGAGTTCCAATATAAAAGGGCCCCGCAGGGCAAGAAATTTTGTGTGAGCGCTGTCCCCACCATCAGCAAAAAACATCAAGGCCGCAGGGCCGGCAGGCCTGAGGCCGGTGACTCCCATACGACAACTAAACACTCCAAGTGAGTTCCAATATAAACTGGCCCCGCAGGGCAAGAAAGCTAGTGTAACCGCTGTCCCCAGCATCAACAAAACATCAAGGCCGCAGGGCCGACAGGCCCGAGGCCGGATACTCCCATACGACAACTAAACACTCCAAGTGAGTTCAAATATAAAAGGGCCCCGCAGGGCAAGAAACTTAGTATGACCGCTGTCCCCACCATCAGCAACAAACATCAAGGCCACAGGGCCGGCAGGCCCGAGGCCGGTGACTCCCATACGACAACTAAACACTCCAAGTGAGTTCCAATGTAAAAGGGCCCCGCAGGGCAACAAAGCTAGTGTGACCGCTGTCCCCACCATCAACAAAAACATCAAGGCCGCAGGACCGGCAGGCCCGAGGCCAGAGATTCCCATACGACAACTAAACACTCCAAGTGCAAGGCCGCAGGGCCGGAAACTTAGTATGACCGCTGTCCCCGCCATCAGCAACAAACATCAAGGCCGCAGGGCCGGCAGGCCCGAGGCCGGTGACTCCCATACGACAACTAAACACTCCAAGTGAGTTAAAATATAAAAGGGCCCCGCAGGGCAACAAAGCTAGTGTGACCGCTGTCCCCACCATCAACAACAAACATCAAGGCCGCAGGGCCGGCAGGCCCGAAGCCGGTGACTCCCATACGACAACTAAACACTCCAAGTGAGTTCCAATATAAAAGGGCCCCGCAGGCCAAGAAAGCTAGTGAGACCTCTGTCCCCACCATCAACAAAAAACATCAAGGCCGCAGGGCCGGCAGGCCCGAGGCCGGAGACTCCCATACGACAACTAAAACACTCCAAGTGAGGTCAAATATAAAAGGGCCCCTGCAGGGCAAAAAAAACTTAGTGTGACCGCTGTCCCCACCATCATCAACAAACATCAAGGCCGCAGGGCCGGCAGGCCGGAGGCCGGAGACTCCCATACGACAACTAAACACTCCAAGTGAGTTCCAATATAAATGGGCCCCGCAGGGCAAGAAAGCTCCGCTGTCCCCACCATCAACAAAAATATTAGGACCGCAGGGCCGGCAGGCCTGAGGCCGGAGACTCCCATACGACAACTTAACACTCCAAGTGAGTTCCAATATAAAGGGGCCACGCAGGGCAACAAGGCTTGTGTGACCGCTGTCCCCACGATCAACACAAAACATCAAGGCCGCAGGACCGGCAGGCCCGAGGCCAGATACTCCCATACGACAACTAAACACTCCAAGTGAGTTCAAATATAAAAAAGGCCCGCAGGGCAAGAAACTTAGTATGACCGCTGTCCCCGCCATCAGCAACAAACATCAAGGCCGCAGGGCCGGCAGGCCTGAGGCCGGTGACTCCCATACGACAACTAAACACTCCAAGTGAGTTCCAATGTAAAAGGGCCCGCAGGGCAACAAAGCTAGTGTGACCGCTGTCCCCACCATCAACAAAAACATCAAGGCCGCAGGACCGGCAGGCCCGAGGCCAGATACTCCCATACGACAACTAAACACTCCAAGTGCCGCAGGGCCGGCAGGCCCGAGGCCGGTGACTCCCATACGACAACTAAACACTCCAAGTGAGTTCCAATATAAAAGGGCCCCGCAGGGCAAGAAATTTAATGTGACCGCTGTCCCCAACATCAACAAAAAACATTAAGGCTGCAGGGCCGGCATGCCCGAGGCCGGTGACTCCCATACGACAACTAAACACTCCAAGTGAGTTCCAATATAAAAGGGCCCCGCAGTGCAAGAAAGCTAGTGCGACCGCTGTCCCCACCATCATCAAAAATATTAAGGCCGCAGGTCCGGCAGGGCCGAGGCCGGAGACTCCCATACGATAACTAAACACTCCAAGTGAGTTCCAATATAAAAGGGCCCCGCAGGGCAAGAAATTTTGTGTGAGCGCTGTCCCCACCATCAGCAAAAACATCAAGGCCGCAGGGCCGGCAGGCCTGAGGCCGGTGACTCCCATACGACAACTAAACACTCCAAGTGAGTTCCAATATAAACT